>NC_064626.1:480731307-481031307 GCF_023864275.1 Schistocerca cancellata | reverse complement strand
CTTCTTTCTGGGGGGACACTTGAAAGACCAGGTGCACCGCCAGAATCTAGAAACAATTGAACAGCTGAAGCAGTACATCTCATCTGCATGTGAAGCCATTCCGCCAGACACGTTGTCAAAGGTTTCGGGTACTTTCATTCAGAGACTACGCCATCTTATTGCTACGCATGGTGGATATGTGGAAAATATCGTACTATAGAGTTTCCCAGACCGCAGCGCCATCTGTTGTTGAAAATTGTAACTACTGTAATTTCGAAAGTTTGTCTGCCTGAAAATGTACTGTTGTCCCAAGCATATTGCAACAAACGGTGTATTTCTATCGCTGCTCGTTTAGTTTTTATTGCCGTTTCAAATATACCGGTCATTTTTGAAACACCCTGTACATTCTTGCTGCGTTTCAGCTAGCGCCAGCAGGTCGATGTCCATCAGCTGCTGCTCAAATGCTGCAACAGCGAGATCAAAAACTTTATAAACACTTGTTACGATCTGAATATATCAAGGGCTGTTTCCTGAACTTGTAAACAATCACACATAATTTAGAGATGTACTTACATGATGGTAGCACAACCTCTCCCGCTTGCTGACGACTTTCAACTTCTAACTGGCACTCTGGTTCTGCGAACATTTCAGAAATGAATGCTGTAGTAGCAAGAAAAAAGTACTTTTATAACCGCTCGTTAAGAAAATGTACCAAGATATCGAAAAATTTGAATACTTTGCTACCGTCGCAAGTGAACTCATAATTTTTTTAATAATCACTTACATGGGAATCGCCCCAAGTCTGACCGTTTTCCAACACCACTGCCGATGGCATCACTGCTGGCTTGCCGTTTCATATTGCGGGAATCACCCAGACACAACTAGGCACTGTCAAAGACAGTTGATGATTGCGGTGGGGACTGGGCTTTGTATACTTTCAGACTCTACCCTCTATTTTGCAGAGGACCAATAGGAACTCAGAATGCCATACCAGCAAGTTATAACTTGCCTTCATTTTTCTTCAGGCAGGCTTGATGCAGGTCTTTGAGAAAAATATCGCATCTGTGGGAGAGAAAAAGAAATCTGAGACAAACATCCTTTGTTTGCTGGCAACTGGCTGGAAAATTGCACGCAGTTGCTAGCTTTACAAAAACACTCTTTGTTCATTCTGAAATAAACAGATAGCTTGATACTTCTGACACCGCCGGCCGGTGTGGCCGAGCGGTTCTAGCCGCTACAGTCCTTAGGTTAGTTAGGTTTAAGTAGTTCTAAGTTCTAGGGTTCAAAAAAATGGTTCAAATGGCTCTGAGCACTATGGGACTCAACATCTTAGGTCATAAGTCCCCTAGAACTTAGAACTACTTAAACCTAACTAACCTAAGGACATCACACACACCCATGCCCGAGGCAGGATTCGAACCTGCGACCGTAGCAGTCCCGCGGTTCCGTACTGCAGCGCCAGAACCGCTAGACCACCGCGGCCGGCCAAGTTCTAGGGGACTGATGACCTCCGCAATTAAGTCCCATAGTGCTCAGAGCCATTTGAACCATTTGAGCTTCTGACATCAGCTGCATCCTTCGAAATACATGTTGTTGTTAGTCTGGGTATAGCTGTGTGGTGAGGACGCTAACCAAGCCTTCCTTCTCTTTGACAAGCAGGCTTGGTGCAGGTGGTTGCTGGACAAAATATTCAAACACGTTCAGGCCCCTTTTGAAAATATACTTTGTTTGCCACCAAGTGGATGGAAGATTCGAAACATCTGCTATCTTTAGAAAAATACCCTTTGTTTATTCTGAGACAGATTGATAGTCTGGTGTGTCCAGTGCCAGCTGCTCCCTCGAAATATATGTTGCTGTTTTATTTAGGACAGAGCTGTGGCAGAAGACGCTAACCTTCGAAAACAAATCTATTGTTCGTGGTAGACGTCCAACAATGTGCGCCTTGAGAGCGGCATTGTACATTACAATAATCTGCCAATTTCCAACTGCTGAGTGCCAACCCCCCCCCCACCCCCCTTCCCCCCGCCCCCAGTGGCGTCGAAGTCGAAGACCTGAGGACTGTTAGGGAGGCAGACAAGTGGTCATCTATGAGCACCTGAGAGCTACGAGTGCTCGTGGCGCAGCGCCCTTTCGTTTCAAACCATCTCAGCAGGCCAGGAGGTGGGTGTTGCGGGTCCAGCAGTATCCCGTGAGGTGGCTGTCACGAATGCAGCCCGTCTGAAGAGGATCCGAGCCGCCAAGGCTATGCTAGGGGACTGCTGCCTGATGTGGGGAGGGGGAAGGGGCGGGCTGCGTGGAGCGAGGCACACCAGTACTTCACTCACGCCCAGCAGTACACAGCGGAGCATATTAATGATGAAATTTCCTGGCAGATTAAAACTGTGTGCCAGACCGAGACTCGAACTCGGGACCTTTGCCTTTCGCGGGCAAGTGTTCTACCATCTGAGCTACCCAAGCACGACTCACGCCCCATCCTCACAGCTTCACTCCTGCCAGTACCTCGTCTCCTACCTTCATGCGGAGAGCTTCTATAAAGTTTGGAAGATAGGAGACGAGGTACTGGCAGGAGTGAAGCTGTGAGGATGGGGCGTGAGTCGTGCTTGGGTAGCTCAGATGGTAGAGCAATTGCCAGCCAAAGGCAAAGGTCCCGATTTCGAGTGACGGTCCGGCACACAATTTTAATCTGCCAGGAAGTTTCATATCAGGGCACACTCCACTGCAGAGTGAAAATCTCATTCTGGCATATTAATGATGTTGCAATCGCACTACACGAAGCGATGAAACGATTGAAAGATAAACAAGAATATCCCAGTCCAAAGAAATGCTAATTATGTTCTTCTCAGAGCATAATACACCGATTTCCCGTCCTCTGATTTTTTCCGATTTCTACCACCTGTTTCGGTTTTACAAACAATTTCCATTAACAGTTTCCGTTAATATTACGTCCTCTGAATTGACAGTTGACCTGTACAGCAAAAATTCGGAATTGCCACCAAAATTAGAAATTCCCGCCAAAATTCTAAATTCTTGCTAGTAGGGTAGGTGGGGAGGGGAAGGGGAAGGATGGGGAGGGGTGAGGATGGCGGGAGGGGGGGGGGGCTGGGAACCACGTGCGGGATGAGAAAGACACAAGACGCCATCTGGGGGTGGGGATGGACGTGGTCAGGGGGGTAATTAATTGATCAATTTAATTCATTTTCATATCAATTTGGTATAAAAATTGGGGTGATACCCCCATCTCCCAAGTACTCGTTAATTCATAGAGTGCATGTGGTATCTGATCCTGAAAGCTTGTCGTGTGAGATAAAACATTTAAAGACAGTGTTCCAACAAAAAGGTTATTCTGAGAGACAGATACGTAATGCATTCAGGCCCAAGCGAGTTCAATCCATGGGGCAGAAGGAAAATACGAAGACGAGAACCATTTTGGCCCTCTTCCCGTAATGTGGCGCCATGTCGTATAGAATCGGAGGAGTTGTCGGAAGATATGACATTTTGTGTTTTTTTGTCCATCTGAAAAACTGAGGAGCCTGTTGGGTTTGGTTAAGGATGATCTTGGCCTGAGGAAACATGGTGTGTGTAAGATATCTTGTCAATGTGGGGCGGCATATACAGGCCACAGTACAAGAAAGCTTTAATGAACATCAGCGTCATACACGCCTATGCCAGCCGTAGAAGTCGGCAATTGCAGAACATTGCTTGAATACAGGACATCGCATGATTTAAGAAAAGACGGAAGTTTTATCCCCAGCATCATCTTTCTGGGATTGAATAATTAAGGAAGCAACACATACCCATACGGCTGATAATCTCATCAACAGGGTTGTGAGATTTCAACTGAGCGCAGTCTGGAACCCTGCACTGGTTGACATTAAATCACGATGAGAAAATCAAGATTTTTCGGTAACAAACCCGTCATGAAATTGATCTAGTACGGTTTTTTAGTGAGTAACGTCTGGCCGCACTGTTAGTAAACATTACGTACACCGCACGTGCAGGAGGGCCGCTCTGCGATTTTCGGGAGAGGGCGTTTGAGTATGGCGCCATCTGTCTACAAATTATTGTTCATGCGTGATTTCCGCGACTGCATATTCTTCGCGCGCTGTTCTATATACATGAATGTCTACATGCGGATACCGTCAGTCGTACCTAGCTACCAGTAAGTTTCAATCACCTGAAGATGTCGGACAATTGCTCCGATGAAATATTGTGGAATTTGCACGTCATCCGGCGGCAAACACGTGAAGACTGTTTACATCTTCTTACTTTATTTGGTATCTACCTTTTAGTTGGCGTCGATACTACTTCACTGAATTTAAACAACATCTGGTCTACGCTTACATAGTCAGATTGGAACGAGTGGAGTGTGTCTCTTACGAAGGTGCCACGCGAATTTTTACCCGCTTTTTTAAATACATGTATTTGGTGAGTTTGGATGTTATGGTATTAGTCTAGCTACACAAACTTCGTAGTCACTTTGCCGTGTATCTGTCAGGATGCTCCTTATTTGGTCAGAATTACTTGTCGCTAAGAGGTCAAGTATGTTTTCGCAAACATTTACATTTCGAGTGGGCTCCTGAACTGTATTTTCAAAATAATTTTCTGGGAAGGCATTTAGTAGATTCCGGATGATATTTTACGCCTACCATCGACTTTAAACATGTATTTTTGCCAACATATTGAAGGTAGATTGAAATCACCACCAACTACAATTGTGTGAGTGGAGTAGCTATTTTAAATGATGCTCAAGTTTTATTTGAATTGATTGTAAAATAGTCTCTGTATTGAATCCAACTGAATCCATTCTGGACTGACCTGTTCATAATTGCTCCACCCTGTACCTTCTCTTAATGTCGTTCAACACACACAAACACACACACACTCACTCACTCACTCACTCACACACAGGCACACACTCACTCACACACACACACACACACACACACACACACACACACTCACTCACTCACACACAGACACACACACACACACACACACACACACACACACACACACACACACACACACACACACACACACACACACATTACAATCAGCTACACTTGGCAGCCCCACTTAAATAATACACAACGCTCACACTTCGCAAAGGGAAGTTGTCTATGGACGCAAAGCATGGAAAATATCTTTGCGATTCAGGCAGCTCAACTTGTCCTTCGGGGTCTCCCAGTATTTCAAACGGCATGCGACTTTACTATTTGCTCCAGGCAAGGACGAATGACTTTATCATGGTCTGTTACTCAAACTGTTAAGGGATTTATTCCTACGAAGAGCAGTGGATATGCTACAGCAACATTTTAAATCTCTAATCGATGGCTTTACAGAGTGAACTGATACACTGCCTGGCAAAAAAGTGGAGCCCAAAGAAAGGCAGGAGGAAATGAAGTGACACTTCATGGTTTGAGAGGGTATATGACGTTATTGCAATGATTACAAAATCGAGGCAGATTTACAAAGAACTTGGCAGTATGAGCCCACTTTTCGGTATGAAGTTGAACTCCACCTGGCCTGGATGCGGGCACTGATTCGACTGGGAAGGGTGTCATATAGCCATTGAGGCACGCGGGCCCACATCTGTCGTAACTGGTCCTTGATATCCTGCATACTGGCACTGAGACGGAGTTGACATCCGAGTTGGCGTCACACGTGTTCTATCGGGGACAGATACGGGGATCTTGCTGACCCCAGGGGCTATCTCCATCCCACGCTAGCAGTTCGCAAAGACGCGTGCCGTGGGCGGGTGAGCGTTGTCCTGTTGAAAAATAACACAACGATACTACCGCATGAGATGTAACACATGGGAATTCTCTCCAGGTCGCCTCCATACTCTCCGACGATGATCATCCGGCTAGTGCAGAACCGTGATTCATTACTGTTCACAATGCGACGCCATTCACCAGCAGTCGATGTTTCCCGCTCACGGCACCACTCCGAATGCAGCAGTCTGCGCTGCGACGTTAATGACAGCCTACGCACTGCACAGTAATTCCCTAGTCCAACTCCTGCTAGTCTCCGACCCGTGGTGAGGGATGAGACTGATTCTTCCATGGAGTCCATTGAGTGTTCTCGAACGGCAGTCGTAGAGGTGAAGGGATTAAGATGTGCTTGGTGCACAGTACAGCGATTATCGCTTGTGGTGTGGAACGTTGTCGACAGGAGCCGGTCGAGGACTGTGCCTGTCCTCATCATTGTACCAATGCTGCGCGGGGCAGCCGCGTCGTCTCACGCGCCTTGCCACGGTTTGCGCGGCTCCCCTCGTCGGAAGTTCGAGTCCTCCCTCGGGCACGGGTGTGTATGTTGTCCTTAGCGTTAGTTTAAGTCACATTAAGTAGTGTGTAAGCCTAGGAGCCGTTGACCTCAGCAGTTTGGTCCCATAGGAACTTACCACCATCATCGTATAACTGTCACATCCAAATGCACCACAAATCTGGATATTGCACGATTTGACCAGCCAGCCCAAAATGAGATCCTTTCAAATCCTATCACGATTATGCGTCATCTCCGTGTTCCCCCTAGTGAACACTCAACATCTGACGCTTGTTGCCTACCACGCCTAGTAACAACACTAAACACTAACAACACGAACGCACTGTGGTTGCTATTCTGCCTGTCACTGAGAACTGCAGCTTTAATCACCAACATATCCGCAGATGGTGTATGCATGTACGAAGTCACACTGATATTCTACAATGTCTTCTGGATCCTTCACATTTTTGTCAGGAGGTATAAAGTGCAGGTTTTAGATCACTGGGTGAAGTAGCCATGAATAATTATTCCATAAAATTGCTTGTCTCAGTACAATTGTTTTCTTCTTCTTATTTCGTTTTGGCCATCTTAGGACCACGTTACTTCGCTTCAGCTTCGTTTCTTCTGGTCTTTATTCTTTCCCAATATTCTTTCATTCTCAAACTTTGCAACCGTCTTCATTCTTCTGTCCAAGATGATTTGGTTCTTGGTCTCGTTCTGTCCTCGAAAGCTTTGAAGGCCTGAATCCCTGTTCTTCTTTCTCTGTATTAACGTTTGTGTCGATCCTCGTCTTTTTGCATGGGTAGTGTACCACGACTGACATTAGTAATTATGGCTTTAATAACAGATGTTTGTGTCAGTGATCACAACGAAAAGAAACAGAAGAAAACTGGACAGATGTTAAATATGAAACCAAACCGTTGGCCCTTTGTAATTGTAAGCGATGTCTGCTACAGCATCATGAGTGAACGTGAGAGGAAAGATATATAACTCGTTCAACGATTTAAAATCACATGATGAACAGAATTCATATTAGGGTTGTTTACAGTTATGCCTGTGACACTTAGGTCACGGTAGAAAGAGTATGTCGCTAATTTTCGATTTTAGAGAGTTCGCATTGCTCGAATACCGGAGGTTGTTCAAGACATTGAGGTTTGTGCGAAATAGTTTCGAGCAGGTCATGGAATCACCAAAAGTTAGCCTTATTATCTGCAGAAAAATCCACAGAAAAGCGGATGTGTGCCTTTGGATAAAGGAGGTAAGCATTCTGCAAAATACAAGCAACTTTGTAAGACCATCACGACCATGACTGAGAATCTAATAAGCTTCAACGATCGTCGGAGCCACTACTGCCTCAGAAACTCGAGGAAACCTACTTGCCTGAAAATCTAAATATAAAGAAACTACCGGCCGGGGTGGCCGAGCGGTCCTAGGCGCCACCGTTACGGTTGCAGGTTCGAATCCTGCCTCGGGCATGGATGTGTGTTTTTTTTTTTTTTTTTTTTTTTTGTGGTTTTAGGGCGCAAAACTTCTAAGGTCATTAGCGCCCAAAAACTGCTACGGTCGCAGGTTCGAATCCTGCCTCGGGCATGGATGTGTGTGATGTCTTTAGGTTAGTTAGGATTAAGTAGTTCTAAGTACTAGGGGACTGATGACCTCAGAAGTTAAGTCCCATAGTGCTTAGTCATTATCTTATTATAAAGAAACTATGCAATTTTTTAAATGAAATTCCTAGCAAAGTGTTATGGCACATACCGAATGATTTTCAACCCAAATTCAATATTCCGTTTGGATATCCTCTTGCAGAACTTGTGCTGAGTGCAGCATTCACAGCAAAAAGGAAAACCTTAACAACTTAGAAAGATAAGACACAGATTGATCAGTTAGCGACGGTGAACGTTCTTCATAAGAAAAACGTTTTACTATTTCGAAAGCAGTGCCAAATTGGAGCCAAGGAAAAACGAAAAGAAGGTAGCCGTTTGCCTAGACTTCAGTAAAAAAAAGCATACCTGCCAAATGTGGCACCCAACGACGTTTACCTTAAGCGTCAACTTTCGATGAACTCGTTCAAAATCCTTTTCTGTGTTTATTCTGAAAGCATTACGAAAAAGGGCGCATATGAAGTGTCGTCTTTCCTTTAACACTTCTTCACTCATGCCTTAGATGAGGATATTGGAGGGCTTTACATTTTTTGTGGTGATGCTGTGGTTCAAAATAAGAACTTGACCGTGTTCCGCTTCATTCATTACGTAATTCTCAATTAAGTTAGTGGTCTTAAGAAGATCAAAATTACATTGTCTGTGAGTGGCCATTCGTTCTAAGGGTGCGATAAAAATCGATTATGGAATGGAAAGCCACTTAAGAAAACACCTGAAGATTTCATGAAAGTAATCCAAGTATCCAGATGTTAAGCCACCCCCTTTCACTGTCGTCAGTGTTAATAAAGAAATAGTGTCGCACTGGAAAGCACTGTTGAACTTAAAGTACGCTGCAAAACGCCCTTTCGAAACTCAGGGTACTACATATATCATCTGGATCCAGCCACCGCTGTATGCTGAAATATCAAACAACTTATCACGGTGGAATGCAAACTGGCATTATAACGGCACCACGACGATGTCACCAAAGGAATGACCAGTTTGGTCTGCTGACATCTGCTTACAATTCTTTCTTCTTCAGAATTCCTCACTTGTCTACTACGCTTTGCAGTTATGTTCTGCTCTCTGTAATCTTGCTCGAACACTTCCGTTCTTGATTCTGTAACTCTTTCGAATTTCCAGGCTGAAAAAAAATTACAAACTCTGACGAAATTTTGCCGTCCTGATGCTGAGAAGTTCTCCAAACAGCTAACTTATAGCTAAGTATACGTGATGTGAATACTATTTCTGCATTATCACAACCAGAAATTCGTTTAGTCGTGATTGTTATGGAATTGTCGCCTCTGTTTCTCTTGACTTACAAGTTTCTTTCCCCTTGAAGAATGATATTTGACTGCATTTTGGGAAATTACTCCATTCTGGGAACACATTAGATTCCAATGACGCTGTTTTCACATTATATGCATCCAAGATGTTTAATTTATGAGATCAAAATTACTGTATGTGCTTATATATTGATGTAATCACAGTTCAAACATTAAAGTTTTTTTTTAATTTCATAAAAACTGACTTACCTGGTTTTTACCTTGACCCTACAAATAGCTGATAAGTCAGAGTGTGTTACTATTGTTCATTCTGCAGGTAGAGACGGAATAGTGGAACGTATTTTTTGTATGTTTGTTGTAGCATTACAAAAACGATACATCTTTGTTCACGAGTGTCTGTTCAAATCATTGTCAACTCAGTATATTATAGACGTGCTAGGAGAAGGAGAGTTAAAAGTACCCTATATATCTTCGGGAAAACTTTCTCACCCCAGAACGATTACCCCCCGCGTCCTCAATAATAGAAACACACTCCTGCCACTGAGACCTGCTTGACGTAATCAGCATCGATTGACGACCTCCCGCATAGAATAACGCGGCGGATTCTGCCGCTCGATAAAACCCGAGTTCAAATCACTGGATGTTCACTGGAGAATAGTACCGAAAATGTTCTTAGAACATGGAGAACAACGTAGCAAAGCGAATACATTGGCTCATGGAGTAAATATATTCGCATTGCATTACCTTTGTTAAGAATCTGTCTACGGTGTTAAAAAAGTACCATTTTAGTACTCAAAATATACTACAAGATTCTATAACACGCACACATAAGGAGTGTCTTCAGCAAGTAGCCTAATTTTGTAATTTCACGTGTTGCGATAGAACGATTCGCGCGTTTTTTCGTTGTTGTTTTCTAAACTTGTATGAAAAGTAGCCGTACAGTGTTAGTGATATTGGATATTTAATCTGATGTCAGCAATCAAAAAGTTACATGTTGTTTGGTAGTATCGGTGATTATTTATTTTGTATAAAGTTGGGTCAGGGAATACAATTTTGCTATAAAAATAGAATCAAGGGCAGCAAAGCTTTTAAGTATTAAATGTTACTTTTTGTGAGTCTACTATGAGTAAAACAATGGTCTACGAGTGATATAAGCGTTTCTCAGTAGGCCATGAAGTCACTGAGGACAACGATCCCCCTGGACATCTTTGTCCATCATTAACAGATGAAATCATGGAAAAAGTAAAAGAAATGATGGTGAACGATCGCCGAATCGGAGCTAGGCAAGTCACTTATTGTGTTGACAAATTCTTTCGGATGTTATGATACGAAACGTGTGACAATAAAATTTATATCAAAATTATTGAATTTCGAACATAAACGGTGATGAATGCAAGTTTCTCAGGAGTCACCATGCACTGCACGCCTTTTAGATACCACTAACCCGTAGGATATATAGTGTATGAACAGGCTTTAACAGCACTGCAGTATGTAGGTGAAAAGCAACACTGGATAATGTAGCTCACTCTCGTAATACTACAATAAGTTGTACTGTCTTGCCTATACTCAACGACGTAATCTGTGTGACTTCAATTAATCGTCTGTATGATCACAACGACTTCACGTGAAGATTTTATCTTCAGCTTCTCAAGCTATAAATCACACTACAGCTCGCTACGACATCGCGATGTACAAAAGGTTAGATACAATAACACTTTTCGTGGTGTAATGGGGTCAGTGGTAGCTATCTGGATATACGCAGCATCTATCAAGGTTTACTAGGCTTGTAAGATAAACTACCACCAAAGCTAGTACCAATCACCAGAAAAATACTAGATGCGAGAGTTTACGGGGAGGAGGAATGATATATTTACTTTACCCCTAACAGCAACCTAATAGCGAAACTTACTCTGTGTATTCTGACAGCACAACTAAACACTTTCTCAACAACATAGGTACCAGAAACGACAGCTTTCGAATATAACTGACGACTACGTCATGTAGATCCGTTGCCTCTTGTAATTAGTTGCTGCTCTTTTAATACTTCAACGAATAATAGTATATACAAGCAATCAGCGTGAACATTATAAATTTTCACGTAAATTGGAGAATACGTTCGTAAGGCAAAGATATAATTTTACATTGCTTATCTTTCTTTGTCAATCAGCGCCTTGCTACAGCAAAATCCTTGACTCTACTCAAATTTTATCGCAACAAACTATTTCGTCAACCTCAACCTTTCAGAATTAAGTGGAACAACTTTTCATGTATAATTAATCTCTTTCCAATGAAACGTAAACTTGCCGTTACTGTCTAAATAACGATTAATACATTTTTTCATTGAAAGTTATTAACTGAAAAACACTATTCCTTCCCTTTAATTCCCTTGAACTTTGATTTTACCAATATTTTAGTCTTTTACTTTATTGTCCCTTCGATTTACTTCGTTACGAAACGATATATTCAAGATATTAGTTTGCTTTTGCAATAAGCCTCTGATTATTTTTCTTGTAATAGTTTGGGGATAAAGTACAAGTCGGGTAGCCTACTGACTTTTTCAGTTTCAAATTGTTAATTCATTATTTACTGCAATTAAGTATTTACAGGTACAAGTCAGCGTTTTACTTTTAGAGTGCTGGTTCTCTATTCCAAATCCCACTAAGCGGAAAAGCAATTAAAAAAGTAAAACAAAAAACCTAAATGTCACCGCCACTTTGGAATTATGTGAACTTTAAATAACCAAACAAAGCTCAACCACTTCAGGCGTTGACTTCCGCGACCCACTAATATTTAAAACTCAAAACACAGCACTCGATGATCTCTTTTATATAAAATTAGCGGGTTCTCCAATAAATTGTTCTTGATTTGTCGTTTAGGGACAAGGGGCGAAACTATCAAATTCTCAATAAATTTCCGATTATTTCTCAATAAATAACTGTTACGTAGGATGACAGTTCTTTTAATACATTCTACACATTCAGCGCATCCAACGAGATTTCCGGAATTTACTATATTGCGACTCTCACGCCGAAGTCACACAATAAATCCTAACCAAAATATCACTAAGTCACTACTCCTCAGCGCTTGTGTACACCTATACAACCACAATAATGCAATGCAACACTACTGTCCCTTAGTGCGTGCTTTAATCCTCAACTACAAAATAACTAAGCGACTTCGAGTGAACCCGTATCTTCACGTGCAGCATCGAACGGAAAATCTCACAAAAATATTGCAACACGGTTCGTCTACCATCGCGTGGCTTTTAAGCAGCACAATGCACCATTAATCACACATAGGGGAAAATAATCTCACACTTCAATAAATCCGAGCTTTTCCCATACCTGACGAGTCTACACTCTACCAAAATCGGCGAAATAATCATTTTCTACACAAGCCGAGAAGCTTCTCAAAATATCTTTCTAAACGACTTAGAGCTGCTTTGAACACAATTGAGTTCTGTCCCCACTGCAGAGTAATTCACGAATCGTACGTGCGAGCCGATCTCATCACACCCTTGAGATAATCTTCTTCGAGGCTCATCACTCGAAAAATACTCAGATACTACTGAAATTCTAAAAGGACAAGCCAAGCACCATTCTCTGCGAACAAACATAAACTCTTCATCCTCGTAGAAGATAAAAATCGATAAGCTGAGGCGATACAAACAAGTGATGCGCCTCATTCGGGCTGAAGACGGTTTGGCGCATTACAAACAGCGGAAGTCAACAACGGTGTAGGACTACTGAAACGTGCAATAACTGGTGATGAAACATGGGCTTATGAATGTGATGAAACTAACGCTCCGTCTTTCCATTCTGGATAGCCAAGCACAATAAAAAATCTCGACAAATGTAGCCAAATGTGAAAGTTCGTCTGACAGTGTCATTCGATTTTAAAGGTTTATTGTACCGTGAGCTCTTACAAAAAAATCTGAAGTTTAATAAGAAGTACTATTTCCAGGCACTCCGAAAAAAAAGGTCGCACTTGAGGCGAAACAATTCATGGTTTCTCATCACGATAATGCACCTGCTCTCATTTCGTTGCTTGTTCGTGAATTTATGGCCTGACTAATACTTTAACGATGGCCCAGCCTCTATATTCGCCAGACATGGCTCCATGTACCTGTTTTATGCACCCAGGAATAAGTCTTGAGGGACTGTCGTCCTAAAGCAGAGATCAGATTAAAGCCGATTCACAGAGAGAGCAAAATTCTATCCCAAAGCACGAGTTCAAGAAGCGTTTCGCGGACTGGAAAAACAACTGGCCAAGTGTTATAAGGGATGTTCAAAAGAAAATATACAAAACAACTCTGTCGGTATAACTGAAGTCTTTATTCAAAAGTAATCACCAGAAGCCTGAGCACAACTCTCCCACTGTTCCATAAGCCGAATGTTTCCCTGGTCCCAGAATTCCTGTGGCTATGACGGTAGCCAGTACTCCAATGGGACTTTCAGTTCAAAAATGGCTCTGAGCACTATGGGACTTAACATCTATGGTCATGAGTCCCCTAGAACTTAGAACTACTTAAACCTAACTAACCTAAGGACATCACACAACACCCAGTCATCACGATGCAGAGAAAATCCCTGACAACGCTGGGAATCGAACCCGGGAACCCGGGCGCGGGAAGCGAGAACGCTACCGCACGACCACGAGCTGCGGACGGACTTTCAGTTCGTCGTCCGACTTTAGACGCTTTCCTTTCAGATGCTTTTTTAAGAGGACCATACACGTGGAATCGCATGGCGACATGTCCGTGCAGAAGGATGCATGCTGAAGCTGCTCCCACTTTGTGTGACCTTGCAGACCTGTGGATGTGTATTATTCGTGGAGCATAATCAATCCCTCCGTGAGCAGCCCAGGCTGTTTGCTCTTGACAGACTTGCGTAAGTTACGGAGTTTCTCACAGCACGTGTCAATGTTAACGGTCTTTCCGTGCTCGAGGAATTCGATGAGTATCGGACCTCAAACGAGGAAAAAGACGGTGAGCATCATTTCGCCTGCTGGGGGCACAGCTTTGAATTTTGTTAGTGGGTGCTGAGAAACGCGCACAACCATTCTGGACACTACATTCAATAATGTCTCCCTACGTTATCCCAAAGGGAGATATGCAAATTTCAACCAGTTTGACTGTTATGACATTTCGTACCTTTTCATTTGAAGACTCCTTATAATATCTAATCGGGACAATTTTGAAGGGAGCAGCATTGAGGTAGTCCAATAAAACAAAAACAAAAAAGTCACGTTATTTTTTCAACACACCTTGTAAGCTAACACATCTGGAATGTAACGTAAGTATACTCTGACGCAAATATTTTAACAGTAAAGGACACGGCTGAACTTACCGCTGATTATGAGGATTATTAAGGATGGAACACAATCTCGGATTCGATAAAAATAGAGTAGGAAACGGGCCATGGCTAGAGACATGCGGACATCCGATAACATTCGAAGTAAAAATTTCTTTGTAGATAGGTGCGCCATGTACGCTGAGGTGAAGATAGTCGTGGCATAGCGATATGCACATATACAGGTGACAGTAATATCGTGTACACAATATATAAAAAGGCACTGCATTGTCGGAGCTGTCATTTGTACTCAGGGACTCATATAAAAATGTTTCCGACGTGATACTGGCCTCACGACGGGAATTAACAGAGTTTGAACGCGGGATAGTAGTCGGTGCTCGATGAGTGGGACATTCCATTCGAAAATCGTTAGGGAATTCGATATTGCGAGATCCGCAGTATCAAGAATGTGCCGAGAGTTCCAAATTTCAGGCCTTACCTCGCACCAAAGAAACCGCAGTGGCCGACGGGCTTCACTAACGTCCGAGACCAGCTCTGTTGCCGGCCGAGGTGGCCGAGCGGTTCTAGGTGCTACAGTCTGGAACCGCGCGACCGCTACGGTCGCAGGTTCGAATCCTGCCTCGGGCATGGTTGTGTGTGATGTCCTTAGGTTATTTAGGTTTAAGTAGTTATGAGTTCTAGGGGCTGATGACCTCAGAAGTTAAGTCCCATAGTGCTCAGAGCCATTTGAAAGATTTTTGAACCAGCTCTGTTTGTGTATAGTCGTCAATGCTAACAGACAGGCAACACTACATGAAATAATCGCAGAAATTAATTAGGGTTGTACGACGGACGTATCCGTTAGGACAGTGCGGGGAAATTTGGCGTTAATGGTCTGCGGCAGCAGACGACCAAAATGAGTGCCTATGACAGCAACACTACACTGCTTGCTGCGCCTCTCCTGGGCTCGCGACCATGTCAGTTGGCCCGTAGACAACTGGAAAGCTGTGGCCTGGTCAGAAGGGTCACGATTTCATTTGATACGAGCTGATGGTAGGTTTCGAATATGGTGCGGTTTCCACGAAGCCATGGACCCAAGTTGTCAACAAGGCACTGTGCAAGCTGTTGGTGGCTCCATAATGATGTGGATTGTGTTTACATGGAATGGGCTGCGTCCTCTGGGCCAACTCAACTGATCATTGACTGTAGGTGGTTATGTTCGACTATTTGGAGACCATTTGCTGGCACTCCCAAACAACGATGGAATTTTTATGGGCGACAATGGACCATGTCACCGGGCCACAATTGTTCGCGATTGGTTTGAAGAACATTCTGGACTATTCCAGCAACGATTTGTTCACCCACATTGCCTAACATAAGCCCCATTGTGCATTTAAGGGGTATAAATAAGAGATCAGTTCACGCACAAAATCCTGCATACCCAACACTTTCGCCATTGTGGACGGCTATAGAGGCACGATGGCTCAATTTTTCTGCATGGAACTTCCTACGACTTGCTGAGTCCATGCTGCGTCGAGACGCTATACTATGCTGGATAAAAGGAGGTCCGATATGATATCAGGAAGTACGCCCTGACTTTCGTCACCTCAGCGTACATGTCTGTGGAGATCCACAATAACAATTACTTTGTGGTTGAAAGTTAAAAGATAATGTAGGTATTACGATTGTCGTCAATTTGGATTATATACAATGTACATTAATAACTATTATTGTTTTAAGTAAGAGAGAAAATACAAAAATGCAGTAAATGTAGGAGACAAAATGAAACGTGGACGTATAGAAAATGAGATTAACATCAAGCACAAACTGGAAAAGAATTTTGAGACTGTAGAAGTATGCATGACGAAGTGGCCTAAAACTGCAGCAGTACAGAAAACAGCCCAGAACTGTAAAGAGGTCACAGCCGTAGTTAGTCCCCTGAACAACGCCCTCGCCGGTATCGCAATTCAGCAGATACCAACACCTCTGTTCTGCCGCGCTCGATGGCCAACGGGTTGGGCGTGGAACAGCTTTCAGGAAGCTGCGGCAGTTAGATCAAAAGCTGCGTCAGTAACAGCCGGACCTCATCATTGGCCTTCACTCCAGAAGCTTCTAGGCCACACGTCTCTTTAACTCGACGCTGGGCCTCAGTATTTAAATACCCAGGTCCAGCCTGCCGTCATCAGCTGGGCCCTATTAGGTCGTACAGCCTATGTCAGTTCTCGCTGTGCTTATGACGCAGCTATGTTTGTCATTCCAAGCCATCTAGCAGCGGCCTCCATTTGACTGCCTGAGCATAGAACCGCCAGCATCAGCCGCTGCCTCCATGATCCAGACCGAGCAGCAAATTCCGGACAGCCAAGCAATGGGTGCTGCCCATCGCCACTCACTAGCCCGGAGTTCCGTGTTCATCGTGCAGGTAGATCTGCCAGGCTTTTCTCCCTAGCACTGGTTACCACCTAGTTCGTCGCCGCCCTCCGTCTACTGTCTGCCTACTGCAGATGCACTGACCTGAGTTCATGTATGGTCGTTAATAAGGACACATTGAGGTGACAAAAATCATGGGATACCTCCTAATATCGTGTCGGAACTCATTTTGTCTGGTGTAGTGGAGCAGCTCGAGGTGGCATGGACACAACAAGTCGTTGGAAGTCCTCTGCAGAAATACTGAGCCATCCTGCCATTACAGCCGTCCATAATTGCGAAAGTGTTGCCGGTGCAGCATTTTGTGCATGAACTGGCCTCTTGACTATGTCCCATAAATGTTCCATAGGATTTATGTCGGGCCATCTGGGTGGCCAAATCATTCGCTCGAACTGTCCAGAATGTTCTTCAACCGAATCGCGAACAACTGTAGCAAGGTGACTTGGTGCATTGTCATCCATAAAAATTCCATAGTTGTTCGGGAACATATAATCGATGAATGTCTACAAATGGCCTCCATCTAGCCGAACATAACCATCTGCTGTCAATGATCAGTTCAGTTGGGCCAGAGAACTCAGTCCATTCCATGTAAACACAGCTTACACCATTTTGGAGCCACCTCTATCTTGCACAGTGCCTTCTTAACGACTTGGATCCATGGCTTCGCGAAGTCTGCACTACACTCGAATCCTACAATCAGCTCTTACTAACTGACATCGGGACTCGTCTGAGTAGGCCACAAGTGTCAGTAGTATAGAGCCCATCCTACACTGAAGAGCCAAAGAAACTGCTACACCTGCCTAATATCGTATAGGGTCCCCGCGAGCACATAGAAGTGCCGTAACACGACATGGCATGGACTCGACTAATGTCTGAAGTAGTGCTGGAGGGTACTGGCACCATGAATCCTGCAGAGCTGTCCATAAATACGTAAAAATACAAGGGGCTGGAGATCTCTCCTGAACAGCACATTGCAACCCATCCCAGATGTGCTAAATAATGTTCACATCTGGGGAGTTTGGTGGCCAGCGGTAGAGTTTAAACTCAGAAGAAAGTTCCTGGAGCCACTCTGTAGTAATTCTGGACGTGTGGGGTGTTGCATTGTCCTGCTGGAATTGCCCAAGTCCGTCGGAATGCACAATGGATATGAATGGATGCAGGTGATCAGACAAGATGCTTATATACGTGTCACCTGTCAGAGTCGTATCTAGACCGATCAGGGGTCTCATATCACTCCAACTGCACACACCCCACACCTTTACAGAGCCTCCACCAGCTGGAACAGACCCCTGCTGACATGCACGGTCCTTAGATTCATGAGTTTGTCTCCATACCCGTACACGTCCATCCGCTCGTTACAATTTGAAACGAGAATCGTCCGACCAAGCAACATGTTTGCAGTCATCAAGAGTCCAGTGTCGGTATTGACAGGCCCAGGCGAGGCGTAAGGCTTTGTGTCGTGTTGTCATCAAAGGTACACGAGTGGACCTTCGGCTCCGAAAGCCGATATCTATGATGTTTCGTTGAATGGTTCACATTCTGACACTTGTTGATGGTCCAGCATTGAAATCAGCAGCAATTGCGGAAGAGTTGCTCTTCTGTCATGTTGAACGACTCTCTTGAGTCGTCGTTGGTCCCATTCTTGGAGGATCTTTTTCCAGCCGCAGCTATGTCGCAGATTTGATGTTTACGAATTCTTGATTCCACGGCACACTCGTGAAATGGTCGTACTGAAAAATCGCTACTTGTGTTCCATCATTCGCGCGGCGACTGTAACACCACCTTCAAACTCACTAAAATCTTGATAATCTGCCGTTGTAGCAGCAGTAACCGATCTAACAAATGTGCCAGTTACTTGTCTTACATAGGCGCTGCCGATCGCAGCACCCTATTCTGCCTATTTACATATCTCCGTATTTGAATATGGTTCCTTATACCAATTTCTTTGGCGTTTCATTGTCCCAACGGATACGTTCGTGTACGTTACACATTGATTTCGTAGTTATTTCACACAGCGTTGCTTGTCTGTTAGTCCTGGCAACTCTATGCAAACGCCGCTGCTCTCAGTCGTTGAGTGAAGTCCATCGGACACTTCGTTGTTTATGGTGACATGTAATGCCTGAAATCTGGTTTTCTCGGCCCACTCTTGACACTATGGATCCCGGAAAATTGAATTCCCTAACGATTTCCGAAATGTAATGTCCCATGCGTCCAGCTGTAACTACCGTTCCGCGTTAAATGTCCGTGACCACTTGGAACACGTTTTTACATGAATCGCCTGAGTGCAAATGACGGCTCCGCCAATGCACTGATCTTTTGTACTTGTGTACGCGATACTACTGGCATACGTGTATATGCATATCGCTACCCCATGACTTGCGTCACCCTAGTGCATTTGGTAACAGATTGACTGCCTGTACTGTCGGCACCTCCACCCACCTCCAGCAGAGATCCGTTCGCCCACACCTTCCAGCAGCAACAACCCATTACAATGGTTATAGGGAAGATAGATGTAGCGAATCGTAAAATGAAAGACACTTTGAAGAAAAGAGAAACAGCTATGTGAATAGCAAGCGCTCAGATGACAAGCATGTGCTGCTCGAAGAAGGGAAGGCTGGTGGGCAGAAAGAATATGCAAAGGATCTGTATAAGAGAAATAAGCCTGAAGACAGTATTATAAAAAGGGAAGAGGTAACTGATGAAGATGGGGTACACGGTACTGTGAGAAGAATTTGAAAGAGAAACGAAAGATCTAAGTCGAGAAAAGGTCCACGTAGTAGACGCTATTCGCTCAGAATTATTGAGTTTCTTGCGACAGTCAGTCACGACAAGACTACTCCACCTGATGTGCAAGATACGTGAGAGAGGAGAAATCCCCTGAGACTTGGAGAAGCATGCAGTACTGACCCATGGCAGCTGCAGCCCAACCAGCATCTGACAGTGGCAGCACCACAGTCCGGCAATGACGCTGACTCATGGCACCCATCGTCCAGCAGGCGCCGTTTAGCTGCCCGTGTAGCGAAGGGTGGCAGCACGGTAGGGGGGGGGGGGGGGCAGCAGGGATGGTGGGCCCTTTCCTGCTGTTCGTTTAAATAAATGAAGACGCAACAGCATGTAACTTTACGTGTATTTTGGCGAGCGATTTGGCCGCCTTAAGTTGGTAGGATCTAAAGTGAATTTGCTTGTGGAGTGGCCACAGCTGGGCAAGTCGCAGCAACCAGTACAGGAAGGCTGTATAGCCTCAAAAATTTTTGCAAGGCTGTATAGCCTCAAAAATTAAGAGCAGATATCAAGCGAAAGATGCAGACGATAATGGACTATCCACCACTGCTGGCGGCTCACCTCCAACTGCGCAACGCTACGCGCTGTTCACATCCAGCTGCCCAACACTACAATGGCAGGCAACAATGCAAACTAGCCACAGACTGCACACAGCACAGCCAGTGATTTTCATACAGAGCGCTACGTAACGTTGCCAATAAGAAAATATAAACAGCCTACTTACAAGACGGATTCTTACAGCTCTTTAAGAATCTATAATGATTTACAGTCAAGTTTTAAAGCAAATCTGAATACACTTGCGATCTCAGAAAAATGAGGTGCATCTAATGACACATTATTTCCAATATCTTTAAAACTACAGAAGTTAATACATCACACTGAATAAACATTTTCACAAGGAACCTTTGAATTAACAACTTCTAACGCTTCATATGATTTCAACAAACATATCTCACATGATAACGTTGCACTGTAGCTATCATCCCTGTAAACCACGTATCTTCATGTATTTTATTTCTTTATTTATTACATTTCTTATATCTTTTTATTGTGCAAGTGCTTGTCAGAACATTATACCCTCCACAATTACACAGCAAATGAATACAGCATGAAGACCACACGTTTTGTCATATTTGTATATTTGTTTAATGAACAGTTTTCCAATGCCAGTAACTTTATTTAAATTTTAATTACAATTGGTAATACAAAATCATAGTAATTTAACAACTGATCAGTCACATGTGTTAACTGACACCACCTTCGTAAAGAAGTGCCGAAAGACGGTTCTGACAACCTCATACCGCACTTGCTCAAGAATATGAGCATATTTATTCTGGGACAAACATTTGTTTATGATTACTGTAAATTATCTATGACAGAATATTTATAACATTTCTTTATTTTAATATTGTTGAAGTATACTAGATCAATTTGGAAGGTGATCATGTTGAGTCCTATCGTGTCTGTAGAACACAAGAACGATGTATTTTTGATGGGGACGGCCTTCAGTCAATGGAAAATGAGACAGTCGTGGAACACTATGCGAGTCAAGTGGAGCTTGGTTCTCTTCCGATAAAGAGCTCAAGTGAGCGATTCTGGACACTTGGATGTTCGTTCTGGAAGAAGACAGATCTGTCAGTGGTATTGGGTGATATTTGATTAAGCGAGTGATACATTCAGATGGTGAATGGTCGATATAAGTCATTAAATTTTGAGAACTTACACGAGTCCTGGAAGGAGGCAGACCTGCCTCTGTTAACAAGTGGTAATCGATCGTGGAGCTGTATGATTCTGGGTGATGAACGACCATTGCAAAACTTTCGCTTCTGAAGCGACTTTATATTTCCCGAGGTCTGAATGTGCTCCACAGTAGGACCCCAACTTTTTCTAATTGTATTACAGAACTGAGGATAGACAGAGTATCAGATGCGGTAATTTGTAAATCATCATGTTGAACTGCGAACTGATTTGAGCTGGCGAATATTTCGTGTATTGTGATTACGAAATAGGCTTAGTTTTCGTTTATCTTTGATTACAGTATACTTTGGGGTTTTTTATACCATTCTTGTAACGCTCTTATTGTAACTCTACTGCATTTGATAACGGTATTTTCTGTTTGTATTTGAGCTGAAAATCGTAGACCACGTCCTGTTTATTTGAAATTTCCTTTCTTGAATAAACGTTATTCAACTTAATTCTCTGTCGTCTACATCATTTACTGACGTTAGAATAAGGCCCTTGTTATTAAATTATTGATTTAAATTTTATTTTGCATTCCTGTGTATTTTATTAATTCGCTGTTCTAGCCAGTGCATACATTATTTGACTACATGACCTCAGCTACAGGTTATCATTTGTAGTGGAAGTGCGCGACTCGACCCTATGACTACATCGAGCCATTCTTTTCGACAGAGCCACGTGTAGTCAAAGTACCTGAGGTACAAGTAACCACAGTTAAAGATGCATCTGGGTTACTCGTACGGACTGCTGTTTAGAAGAGCAACTACAATAGCAGTAACCGTTAGGTACTGTTGCGAGCTCCTACCGTTATAAAGTAATGTCAGAGGGGCGCATCCAGATTTTGGAACTGAATTTAAACATTTTGAATAGAATCAAATTAACAGTATGCTGTATGGCATTCCAAACTTAAACTTAGGGTGGCAATTGCTTAAATACTTGTGTTGTAGTAGGACTGAGCTAGTATTTCAAGATTGGGCCAGTACGTCATAATTCCGCACTATTATAAAAAGCACAACGGATCTTAGGAGGATTTTGACATCACAGTGATACTGTCCTCGCACTCCAGCTCTGGAGCAGTATACCAGAATTCTACACTGTTATAAGTAGCCTGTCACATCTGAGGTGTATTGTGACGTAATACGAGGCATGTTCAGAAAGTAAGTGTAGTAGATTTTTATATGTTGATACTAAAAACTATACCCGATCCAAACATGCCTCAGAAGGCCCAACAGTACTGACTGACCACCGTGTTATACTCATCCGCCCAACGTCACAGGATGCAGATATGGAGCAGCATGCGATCAGCACACTGCTCTCACTGTTGTTGTCAGGTTTTGTGACTGGAACGGCTACTTTTCAGTCAAGCTCCTCCAATTATCCTCAGAAGGGCTGAATGCACACCGCTTGCCAACAGCACTCAGCAGACCTGGATGTCAATCGGCGGTCTTCATGAACAGTTTCCTCGATTTCTTGTACCAACTCAACAGTCAAAATGGAAGATTTTCCACTCCTCTGCTCGTCATGAACGTTTGTTCTGCTTCCACTAAACTCCCAACACCACTCAAACGCAGTCGTTCTGTTCGTCATCATCATCATCATCATCGTCATCATCATCACGCGATCAGGCCCAGAGGACCGCACGCCACCACAGTTAGAGCTCTCCATCCGTCTCTGTCTTCTGCTGTCTGTCTCCAGTTTTCCGTGACTCCCAGCTGCAACAGGTCTTCTCTCACTCCATCGATTCACCTCTTTCTAGGTCTTCCCACTGGTCTGCTGCCTGACGGGATCCAGTCCATTGTGATTTTGGGCCATCTTGTTGCCTCCATTCTAACAACATGTCCAGCCCATTGCAGTCTTTTGCTTCTCATCACTCCCAAGATGTTAGGCTCCTTGTACAGCTCTTCTAATTCAGTGTTATGGCGTCTTCTCCATTCTCCAGTAGTCTGATCTCTGACTGGTCCAAATATTTTCCTGAGGACTTTCCTTTCAAATGTTAGCAGTCGCTTAAGGTCTTGTTTTCGAGTGCTCCAGGTTTGAGAACCATAGTGTACTACTGGCATTATTAATGTCTTATACAACCGTAGCTTTAGTTGTTGCGAGACACTTCTACATTTTAATATAGGGTCTAGAGAGTGATAGTATCTGTTTCCCGCCTGCAGTCGTGCTTTTATCTCTGCTTCAGTTGATGTTACTTCTGTAAAACATGATCCAAGGTATTTGAACTCTTTCACATGTTTATACCTGGTGTTGTTCACAATTAAATCTTGAGAGTTCTGGATCTTTCTTCCTATGGTCATATACTCTGTCTTTTCAGAGCTAATTTGTAGACCGATCCTAGCTGCCAATAACTCCAAGGTCTGGATCTTCTCTTCAGATCTTCTTGTGTGCATGCTAATAGTGCAATGTCGTCTGCATAGGCCAGATATGTAATGTGCTCATTACCAATTTGAATGCCCTTGATGTTTTCTTTGTTGAAATCCCGCATTACCCATCTCCTTGGCGTAATCCTGTTACAACTTGGAAGCTTTCTGTCATTTGATTGCCTACCTTAACCTTAAGTTTTGTGTCATTTAGGCATACCTCTACCAGTTTGACCAACTTCTTTGGTATACCAAACTCTGTCATAGTTCTAATCAGGCTAGGTCTATGTATACTGTCGTAAGCCTTCTTGAAGTCTACAAACAGGAGATGTATCTCTCGTCCGTATTCGTACATTTTTTCACAGACCTGTTTTAGGACAAAAATCTGGTCCGTGGTTGATCGCCCTGCCTGGAAACCTCCTTGGTATTCTCCAATTATGTCTGTTGCTATAGGTTTTATTCGTTCTAATAGGCAGTTGGAGAAGATCTTATAACAGGTGTTGAGTAGCGCTATGCCCATGTAGTTGTCACACACGGATTTGTCTTTCTTTTTATATATGGGGCATATCACAGCTACCTTCCATTCCTCTGGTATTTCATGTTTTACCCAAATTTGCTCGATTAGCTTGTGGATTTTGAAACAGAGGATGTCTCCAGCCTTGAGAAGTTCAGCAGGAATACCGTCCTCACCTGGACTTTTACCATTCTTAAGGTTTTTAATCTGGTTCCTTATCTCTTCAATGGTGGGTGGAGGATATTCTGGGTCTACTGTTACTGGTTCATCAAACTCAAGTAGTTCGGTTGGTTCATCAGAGTTTAGTAATTCTCTGAAGCATTCCATCCATCTTCTTCCAATTTTTTGATCTTCTGTTAACATTCTTCCATTGGCATCTTTTATGAATCTGTGTTGATGGTATGTCTCTCCTTTAAAACTTTTCTATAAAGTTCTTTATACCTATTTCCATGAAAGTCTTGTTCAGCTTCCTCCATGATACTTTTAACATATTTTCTCTTTGCTTTCCTCAATGTGGCTTGGGTCTGTCGTCGTGTTTCTTCAAACTTCGATTTTTCTTCTTCTTGCATATTGCTTTGTATCCACAGTAGTTTGGCCCGTTGTCTCTCCCTGATAGCTCCCTCACACTCCTCATTGAACCACACTCTTTTTCCCCTAGTTCGCTTTGGGATTACTTCTTGAGCTGTTTCTTTAATGGTCTCTGCAATCGCCTTCCAGTCCTGATCTACCACAGTATCTCCTTCCTCTTCATTCAAACCCTCAAAACGGTTTGTTAGTGCTATCTTGAAAGATCTTCTTATATTATCTTCAGTCAGACTCTCATGGTCATATCGAGCCACTCTTTGCATTCTTTTGTGCTTCCTGACTCTCCATATTGTTTTCATCCTTCCTCTGACAAGGAAGTGGTCTGATTCACATTCCGCACCTCTTGCCGTTCTAACATTTTGTATCCACTTCTTTATTCTCTTCTCTACAATTAGGTGGTCAATTTGGTTCACTGTTTTTCCATCTGGAGACACCCAGGTTCCTTTATATATTCTCTTCCTGTCGAAATCAGTACTACTTATAAACAAGCCTTTTGCAGTCGCAAAGCTAACCAGCCTAGTGCCGTTATCACTGCTCACATCATGTAAACTGTGCTTTCCGATGGTCCCCATGAAGGCTGCTTCTTTCCCTATTTTCGCATTAAAATCTCCAAGTATAATTTTGTAATGTTCACTTGGTACGTTGTCTAAAACCGTTTCTAATTCCTCGTAGAAAATATCTTTTTTGATGTCATCGCTTTCTTCGGTTGGGGCATGACAATTTATACATGTGAGTTTGTGTTTTCCCGTGTCTATGGTTAGGAGTGAGATTCTGGGGTTGATTGATTTAAAATCTATGAGAGTGGTACAGAGTGATTTCTTCACTGCAAAACCAGTTCCTAGTGAGTGGTTTGTTTCTGAGGCTCCATGGAATATGACATAGTTTTCCATTTCTGTAGCTCCGGTTTCCGTCCACCTTGTTTCTTGCAGGGCCAATAGATCAATTTGATACTTATCTGTCTCCCTTACTACACATTTTGCTGCCCCAGGTTGGTATAGGCTTCTGACATTCCAGGTCCCTAGTTGTATTTCCTTTCGTAGTCCTTGTTCTTGCTTAGGTCGTTTTACAGAGATCAGTCCTATCCGAGGCTCTTCTGTGATGCTAGTACCGGTGATTATTTTTTCCAGGACGGGTTGGTAGCCCGTCGCCAACCCCCAACCTGGAGGACCAGGATTTTTCATTCGGGGTTTTCTCCCGTAGAAAGATTGGCTTCTCCACGCCTATAGAGGTCTTTCTACCCTTTTGTACATATACCAGGGAATGACAGGAAAAGGAAATGGTGAGGACAGGTTTGGGATAGGAAAGGGGGGCGATAGATCGTTGTGGGACACACTTTGTCTGGCTCCTCCCCTTTGGCCTGTCCGGCATGGGTGACCCTGCTGGTAGCTACGCTACCGCCGGCATAGCCCTCCGGATCCGGAGCACGCAAACCTCCTCGCCCGCACGGACAGTGCTACGTTAAGGCGGTGTCCCCTGAGGAGGAGGAGTCCTGCCTCGGGCATGGATGTGTGTGATGTCCTTAGGTTAGTTAGGTTTAATTAGTTCTACGTTCTAGGCGACTGATGACCTCGGAAGTTAAGTCGCATAGTGCTCAGAGCCATTTGAACCATTTTTTTTTTGCTACGAACAGAACGACTGTTCGTACGTTCGTACGTACCAGAACGTACGAACAGTCGTTCTGTTCGTAGCAAAAAAAATGGTTCAAATGGCTCTGAGCACTATGCGACTTAACTTCCGAGGTCATCAGTAGCCTAGAACTTAGAACTAATTAAACCTAACTAACCTAAGGACATCACACACATCCATGCCCGAAGCAGGATTCGAACCTGCGACCGTAGCGGTCGCTCGGTTCCAGACTGCAGCGCCCAGAATCGCACGGCCACTTCGGCCGGCTGTTCGTAGCACCTTCGCCGTAAGCCGTTTAGATTCGAGAAAAAATTTCGGTAGGTTTTATTCCTTCTGCGAGCAAAATGCGGAACACGGCACGCGTCTCGCAATTAGAGCGATTTCTTACAGACATTTTTCACACGACTGGACACTACAGTGTGAGTTTACATACTATCATGTTCCTGTGATGCTCGCTGTGGTCAGAGGATCCCCACCCCACCCCCGTACCACTTAGTGCTGCCAACTCTCAAAAAACAAGGAAAAAACACAGCCCATTATGGGCATTGTACATTTTCTTTCTGAACATGCCTCATAGTTAGGCTAGTGCTCATATCACAAGCCCGGGTTAGTGTGCTATGGTCACCATTTTTAATTCTGTATTTAGGACAACAGCCCTAGACATCTAGACATCATAGGAGCAAAAAATAGCGCACTTGGGCTAATTTTTGAACTTCTCGCCAAAATGTGAATTTCCCGCTATTTTACACAAAGGGCAACTGACCTTTATCAGACTGGGAGGGAGTGGGATGGGGAAATCCCATGACTCACTAATGACCTCATCAATAGCCCAGAACACCCACAGTACAGGAGAATCTGTAGCCGTCAGTCACGAAAAGGTAACACAAAATGTCGCCGATCGTGCTCCAAATTTATCTTCACTGGCATCACTGACATGCTGTCATTATTACTTGCAAAAATGCACGAAACAGATGGAAAAGTGGAAGACCTTAATAAAATTACCAACAAATTTCGACGTGTACCACAGTTTCCTCGGCGCCGGTTTTAAATACCGACATTTTGCCATGCATGATACGCTCTAACCATGGCGACAAGCGAACAATTTAAAACTTAGCCATTTCGGAAATGCTTCCACCCTTGGCTCGAAAGTCAATAATCATGCCTTTCCTTTTGGAACAAATACACTCCTGGAAATTGAAATAAGAACACCGTGAATTCATTGTCCCAGGAAGGGGAAACTTTATTGACACATTCCTGGGGTCAGATACATCACATAATCACACTGACAGAACCACAGGCACATAGACACAGGCAACAGAGCATGCACAATGTCGGCACTAGTACAGTGTATATCCACCTTTCGCAGCAATGCAGGCTGCTATTCTCCCATGGAGACGATCGTAGAGATGCTGGATGTAGTCCTGTGGAACGGCTTGCCATGCCATTTCCACCTGGCGCCTCAGTTGGACCAGCGTTCGTGCTGGACGTGCAGACCGCGTGAGACGACGCTTCATCCAGTCCCAAACATGCTCAATGGGGGACAGATCCGGAGATCTTGCTGGCCAGGGTAGTTGACTTACACCTTCTAGAGCACGTTGGGTGGCACGGGATACATGCGGACGTGCATTGTCCTGTTGGAACAGCAAGTTCCCTTGCCGGTCTAGGAATGGTAGAACGATGGGTTCGATGACGGTTTGGATGTACCGTGCACTATTTAGTGTCCCCTCGACGATCACCAGTGGTGTACGGCCAGTGTAGGAGATCGCTCCCCACACCATGATGCCGGGTGTTGGCCCTGTGTGCCTCGGTCGTATGCAGTCCTGATTGTGGCGCTCACCTGCACGGCGCCAAACACGCATACGACCATCATTGGCACCAAGGCAGAAGCGACTCTCATCGCTGAAGACGACACGTCTCCATTCGTCCCTCCATTCACGCCTGTCGCGACACCACTGGAGGCGGGCTGCACGATGTTGGGGCGTGAGCGGAAGACGGCCTAACGGTGTGCGGGACCGTAGCCCAGCTTCATGGAGACGGTTGCGAATGGTCCTCGCCGATACCCCAGGAGCAACAGTGTCCCCAATTTGCTGGGAAGTGGCGGTGCGGTCCCCTACGGCACTGCGTAGGATCCTACGGTCTTGGCGTGCATCCGTGCGTCGCTGCGGTCCGGTCCCAGGTCGACGGGCACGTGCACCTTCCGCCGACCACTGGCGACAACATCGATGTACTGTGGAGACCTCACGCCCCACGTGTTGAGCAATTCGGCGGTACGTCCACCCGGCCTCCCGCATGCCCACTATACGCCCTCGCTCAAAGTCCGTCAACTGCACATACGGTTCACGTCCACGCTGTCGCGGCATGCTACCAGTGTTAAAGACTGCGATGGAGCTCCGTATGCCACGGCAAACTGGCTGACACTGACGGCGGCGTTGCACAAATGCTGCGCAGCTAGCGCCATTCGACGGCCAACACCGCGGTTCCTGGTGTGTCCGCTGTGCCGTGCGTGTGATCATTGCTTGTACAGCCCTCTCGCAGTGTCCGGAGCAAGTATGGTGGGTCTGACACACCGGTGTCAATGTGTTCTTTTTTCCATTTCCAGGAGTGTAAATCGCTCCATTTCCGCATTACGATAATGACTGCACTGTTTCCAGGTTCCCCAACAAGCTTTATATACCCTCAATTGCTAGTGCTGACACTTGCTATGAGTGGTTTTAGCCATGCTGATGTCGAACACAGGTTGTCGTCAAATACCACGTGTAATGTTACGCTTTTTTAAAGACATTGTACTACATTTGAAGCTTGGAAACATTCAATTTGCTGCCCTGTGAGGTAAGGTAGTTGACCTACTCCTGTCCTTGAACTACATATTTGTTTAACCAGGAAATTTCTGGTAAATGTTAAAACAGTGTTTAAAAAAGTACGATTCGAACATACGCACGTGGAAGTTGCCTGAGGTCTCAGCACAGGCCCTGCAGCACTCGTCTGCAACTCGAGGTCGCAAAGGCGCTGCTCCTTAGAGTGTCTGCCATGGATCAAAATCGCTAGTTTCTCTATTTCTCATTCTGTTAGGTTGCAGGTCTGACTTGCATAAACAAAATTTCTTTATTTTTATGTTCTAACGATTCCACTTAATCCGGAACGGATCAACTGTCAACATCTCTGATCCAGATGTTTTCGAAAATGGAAATGTAACGATCCCAAACCCTTCACAGGAGTTACTTGTAGGTAGTCCCCGACTAGTATATCAAAGTTTGTGGAAATTCGTGGGCTGATATGCACGAAAATATATAAAAAAGTCTATTTGTGACACTTGTGATTTATGTATGACCTTTCTTTCATCCATCTTGATCAACTAGGGACAAGATGGTAATTTCAGTTTCTTTCCATTTTTCTTTTCTTTCAATCCAATAATTTATCATATTTTACAGGTTTATTTAGTTTTTCTTCAGGTCACGTCACACTTGTTCTCTTACTATTTTTGCTCTGAAATCGTTATACGAGTTAATTTAACACTGTCCTTTAGAAAACACTTCTTTCTGCTGCTGATGAGTAAGTACATATAGCTCTTAAGGTATGTACTTTAGAGCCCATGTTTACTGGACTTTTTCTTGTCTTGGGCCATTGGTGTATCGTGTATTAAACTGGGGACCTAGAAACGACTGTGCAGTTCGCCCCCAGTGGAACCCCCCACCCTCCAGGAACATCTCATACCAGACGAGTGTAACCCCAAATCTTTGCGTGGTAGAGTTATTATGGTGTTTGCATACGTGGAGACAATGTTTGCGCAGCAATCGCCGACATAGTGTAGCTGAGGCGGAATGTGGGGGACCAGCCCGCATTGACCAAGGCAGATGGAAAACCGCTTTAAAAATCATCCACAGGCTGGCCGGCACACCGGACGTAGACACTAATCCGCCGGGCAGAAAAAGAGCAAGCAGAAAAAAGATTTGGTTCACAGTATCAAATATGAAGAAGTGATCATCGCTCTCAAGCTATGCATTTTAAAGCCCATGTTTACTAGACTTTTTTACTTCGAATGATCGTTGCTATCATATAATGAGGTATCTTGAACAGAATGAGCTCCTCGATACCAACCAGCATGGATTTCGAAAACATCGATTATGTGAAACCCAACTCGCACTTTTCTCACGTGACATACTGAATGCTTTGGATCAAGGCAATCAGGTAGATGCTGTATTTCTTGATTTCCGAAATGCATTTGACCTGGTAGCATACTTACGCCTATTATCAAAAGTATGGTCATAGAGGGTATCTAGCGAAATTTGTGACTAGATTGAGGTTTTTTGGTAGGGAGGATGCAGCATGCTATGTTGGATGGAGAGTCATCGTTAGGTGTAGAAGTAGCTTCGAGTGTGCCTCACGGAAGTACGTTGGGACTGTTGCTGTTCATGTTTTATGTACATGACCTTGCTGACAACATTAATAGTAAAGTCAGGCTTCTTGCAAATGATGCAGTTATCTACAATGAAGCACTACCTGAAAGAAGCTGCATAAATATTCAGTCCGATCTTGATAAGATTTCAAAGTGGTGCAGAGACTGGCAACTTGCTTTAAATGTTCAGAAATGTAAAATTTTGCACTTCACAACACGAAAAAACGTAATATTCTGACGTGGGGATAATCCAGCAGCAACATCTGCAGTATTGTAAATATACATTCCGTCTTTGTAGTACTGGTGTGACCAACGAGTCTAGATGATTTCGAGGGAACAGAATAGATAACTTTTTTCCATTAAGAATTTTGTATTTTAATACATGCCTTATTGTTTCAGCATGTATCCAGCAGATAATTGAAGAGACGAGAGGCAACAGCTACAGCAACAGCAACAACAGTGGCAGCAGCTGCACCAGCAGCAACAACAACAAGAGTGGCTGCAGCTGCACCAACAGCAACAGCAACAACAGTGGCTGCAGCTGTAACAAAAAAAAAAAAAAAAAAACAAAAAAAAAAAAAAAGGCTCTGAGCACTATGGGACTTAACTTCTAAGGTCATCAGTCCCCTAGAACTTAGAACTACTTAAACCTAACTAACCTTAGGACATCACACACATCCATGCCCGAGGCAGGATTCGAACCTGCGACCGTAGCAGTCGAACGTTTCCGGACTGCGCAGCTGTAACAGCAGGAACAGCAACAGCAGTGGCTGAAGCTGCACCAGCAGCAACAGCAACAACAGTGGCTGAAGCTGCACCAGCAGCAACAGCAACAGCAGTGGTAGCAGCTGCAACAGCTTCACCCGCAGCAACAGCTACAGCAGTAGCGGCGGCTGCACCAGCAGGAACAGCAACAGCAGTGATAGCAGCTGCAACAGCAGGAAGAGCAACGACAGTGGATGCAGCTGCACCAGCAGCAACAGCAACAGCAGTGGCAGCAATAGCATTGTAAGTAGTATATATACATTTTTCATGGAGTCTGAGGTTGTTGTAGATAATTTCGATGGACCAAAATCGATAAATATTACTTTTTCACTAATAATTTCGTGTTGTTGCAGTATATGTCGTGTTCACATACATTCTTTCTAAAAAATTTCATCATTTATGTAATATGACGCAAATTCCTTGTCGTTCTAGATGATTTCCTGGCAGATGATAACAGGGAGAGATATGTGCTGGAGATATGCGAGAGCCGTGGCAAATCTCATGTAAGTATATTTCTTAAAACATATTTTTGTTTTCTGTAGTTTCTGTGTATATATGTTTTTATTAATAGATCATTATGTTGCAGACGATATCAGTGAGATGAATCAATTGGCCTTCACCCACTCCGGAGAGGGCGAGATGCCACAGTGGGTGGAGGAGATGGAGAGAAACATTCATCGTCATGAGGAGATGAGGGAGACGCCAAGGAGCCATAGAGAAATAGGTAATACATATTCCCTCTGCTTACAAATAGTCAGTATTCTTTTTTTCTTTGTAGCAACAGCAGACGATGTCTATAACGTTGAACCTTCTTTTTTTAATTTTCTTTAGTCTACAGTGGCTGCATCAGGTGAACAATTCCCACATTATGCCGTGGCTCGGGTACAGGGAGCGGCGAAGCCTACTGAGACAGGGTCGTGTGCGGCATGTTTCGCCAGCAAGGGCGCTGCTATCGTCACACGGCAAGACGCTACTGCCGCCACCATCACACCAGCTCTGCAATGGCGTCCGAGGACCACCCTCCCTCAGCTAGTTGGTCAGGGCTGCAGCAACCTGACTGCTTGCACTAGCATATTCCGCACTGTCTTCTCCTCCTCCTCCGCCATCACGTCCTCTCCGATCTCGCTAGGTACAGCACATACCCAACAACACATCATTGCAAGCAGCTTCGCCATCTAGTTGTAGTTATAGTTTTAATAATTGATATCATCCTGTGGGTAGTGGCAGTTCCCTTTCCCGTCTTCTTACTGATGGACATCAGATCAGTGACACTATACCACAGTCAGAATACTCGGTGAGTGCAGATGCCTTTGAGGAGCGGATTTCGTTCACAAGGATCGAGAATCCAGCAGGAGGACACTGCAGTCCTATCGGGTTTCTAAGAGCGCGCCTCCCTGTCATGGAAACGGAGCTCCTCAAGGAAGTCAATGATCCATGGTATCCCGCCATAAAATGCAGTGTGGTACTCTGTGTCAAACTGTCACACCACCCCAAAGTTGATTCTGGCATTGAAGAGACAGGTCTTCATTATTTTGGGGAGGAAATGGCGTGATAACACGAGGCACATCTCGCTGGGTGGTTTCGTGAATCCCCTTGAGTGCTGTAACGGACTGGTTTTCCAAGATGGAAGTAAGAGTGTCAGCTAAATAAAGCACTCAGCCAAATACTAAATGTGTACAAACACACACGTATCTTTGATCTGGTAAATGGAGAGTCCAGCTATACCAAGTTACCTAAAGATATAGCTGATAAGAGGACATGTACTAATGTCGAAAATACAAAGGATCAGACTTGTTTTGCATGGTCAATCCTGGCTCAAAGAGAAATTACACAAAAGATCCTCAGCGCACTTCTCAAAATGGTAGACTAGATACCTTGACATTCATAAATGTTGTAACTTTGATGGTATCGAGTTCTCCATCAAGATGCATGACATACCAAAATTTGAGGCTCATAGTACTGGAATATCTGTTCATGTTTGTGGCCTGAAGAAGAAAAGCAAGCCAGATAAGCTAGACAGGCGTACTGTCGTCGGCCCCTCCATTTCTCAAAATTTTCTGGTTAGCGTAAAATGCATGTAAACATGCTGCTTTTCTCTGAATGTGATATTATCATTATCTTTTGATCAAAGGCATGTACCAACTCTATTCTCTCAGCTGAGTAAACATGAACATAAAAAGCGTATTTGCTTAAGGTGCCTGAATTAGTTTTCCTCAGACAAGTTATTAGCAGAGCATCTAGTAGGTTACACTTCCAAGGACCTGGTATATCTCGTTATGCCTACTGACGAAGACAAATTCATAAAGTTTAAAAAAACTCACCACCAGAAGCGATGCCCATTTGTTGTGTATGCCTACTTCGAATGCCTCCTCACTCCTGTGACCCACTGTGAAGGAGACCGAGCAGCCTCACACATCATCTTTATAGAAATACATGTACCATATGAGACAGAGTACCACATTGTATCTTCCTGTGATTCAAGTCTTAACCACAACAAATCTTATGTTGGGGATAATCTGGCGGTTGGCCTGCTCAATGAACTTGAAAATCTTTCATACAAGGTTGATAAACTTAACAGTAACAACGTTCCCATGACCAAATCGAAGGAGAATGAAGATTTGTTCAGCAATGTGCTTGACTGTCATATTTGTGGGCTACTGTTAGATAGAAAAGTGGAAACTTCTCGTAGGAACCACTGTTGTCTCGTGGGGAAGATCTGTGGCACAGCTCACAATATGTGCAATGTGAAGTACCAGTTGCCAAGTCACATATCTGTTTTCTTCCATAATTTAAGTGGGTATGACGCTCACTTTCTTGTTGAGCACTCAGATGATTTCGGTTGGGAGAAAAATCAGGTCAGTGTCCTACCTGAGAGCACTGAGAAATACATTTCATTCTCCAAGCGAATGATGCCAAGAATTATACTCCGCTTCCATGACACTCTATGTTTCATGCAGGAGCCACTTGAGAAACTCGTTGAAACTCTACTTTGGGGGGATATGCATATCACTCGAGCTGCATTTTCGACGAGGAAAAGTTTCAACTTTTGACTAGGAAGGGGGTTTTCCCATACGAGTATGGGGATAGTACCTCGAAACTCAACAAAACTAGGCAACCGAACATAACTGTATTCTCCAACAACCTTACAGGCGACGCCATAAAGGATGCAGAGCTTGAACATGCCGTGAATGTCTGGCGGGAATTTAACATCTCTACTTTAGGAGAGTATGCACAGCTTTACATGGACACAGACATGTGTTTCCTTGCGCACGTTTTCGAGAAATTCCGGAGTCAATGCATGACCACATATTCTTTGGATCCTGCCTTTTATTTCATGGCACCTGGGTTGTCTTGAGATGCTATACTCAAGACAACGAGTTGAAGCATCACATTTTTGACCGATGCTGACATGCTTCTTTTCTTTGAGCAAGGGATCCGAGGAGGACTTTGCCAGTGTGTCTATAGGCATGCCAAGTCAAATAACCCATGGATGGCTGACAGGTTCAACACATTCCTTGATTTGAGTGATGTAATGAACTTGGATGTAAGTAACTTATACGGGCACGTCATGCAACAATCACTGCCGATTCGTGAGTTTTAATGGTTGCCTGAAGACGAATACAAGGGATTAGATGAAAAAATGATGGGAGTAAGATGACTGATTCTGATGTTGGTTATGTGGTGGAGGCAGAACTCACATACCCTATTAGTTTGCATGATGCGCACACCAATCTGCCACTGTGTCCAGAGCAATTAGTTCTGCGAGGAGACTCCATCCCAAAATTGATAACAATGCTGGGGAATAAGCGGAGATACATTATTTGTTGTCATAATCTCCAGCAGCGTCTGAACTTGGGGAGGACGTGGTTAGAATCACTCAGGCTATCTGCTTCAAGCAGTATCCCTGGTTGAGGGAGTATACAGATTTGAATACAAGACAGAGAGCTTCCACAATGTGTGACTTTGAGAAATATTTTTATAAATTAATGAATAATTCAATTTTTGCAAAACATTGGAGAATTTGAGGGAACAACATAAAATTTTGATTAGAACAAATGGGATGAGGGTTATGGCATAAGAAAAGGCATTGCCAGATCAAAGTTTAAGCAGGTCACCATATTCAATGAGAGCTTTGTTGCTATGGAGATGGAGAAGACTGCAGTAGAGTTTACGAAATGTGTTTATGTGGGGACGTGCATTCTAGACCTATCCAAACTCCACATGCACTGCTTTGACTATGAATTTGTGGAAACTCATTTCGCAGATCTTCAATTACTTTATATGGATAAAGATAGCTTCATCTGTTGGGTGAAGAACTGCAATCCATGTGAAGTAATTATGTATCACAGTAATGAGTTCGACATGCCCTCATACATGGCCAATACTCCTTACCACATTGTTCCACAGAACGAGAAGGTTATTGGCATTGTGAAAGACAAAGGGAAAGGATTGCCGATTGTGCAGTTTGTAAGTCTGTAAACAAAAATGTATGTATATCACTCAAAGGAAGGGGCCACCAAGAGGCGGGCTAAGGGTGAGCATTGTATGGCATCGAGAACCCTCTCTGTCGAAGACTATTTGCGGTGCCTGTAGAGCGGTGTTTGCTGTGCTGCATCACAGCTGCCACACATGGTATGGCAAACGAGGACTGGATCGAGAGGACATGAACTGTACACTGTGCTGCAGTCTAAAATCGGCCTGTCACCTCATTATGATAAAAGCATAATTTGTGATGAAACCCTCCCATAGTCACACTACTCAGTTGTAGCGAGGGAAGGGGTAGGGGTCTCTGATTAAGTAAGAGGGAGAGAATGAGTAACTAAGAGAGGGACAGAGAGAGAGAGTGTCTGCAGAGTAGTAGTATGGCCTTTTCGCTTAGTGTAAGTAATTGTGTGTGGTATAAATATTTTTTTATCTATGTGCACTACACACACACACACACACATTTTTAGGAAAAAAAATAAAGGAAAAATGTATATATGTATGTATTAAAAAGCATAAACAAGAAAATATTTCTACATTTATTTATTCATTTGTTCATCTGCAATGTTCATGTACCCTATATATAATATAGACACACACACACACACACACACACACACACACACACACACCACGTGTGTCTTGTAAATAGAATAGTTTTAAGCTTCCATCTGCCACTAGCCATTCAAGTCAGATCAGTTTTTAAGTGAATACAGTCCATCAGAATTATATTATAAAAAGCTTTGCTAAGAGGCAGTGGAAATTAGTTTGTAAGTGTACACAGTTCATCAAAATTATTGTGAAGGCTATGCCACAGGGACAGTGGAATTTAGTTGTAGCAGTAAAAAAAGTATCTACACATTAGTTTTTGGTGTAGATTTATATATCTGGAAAAATTGTGAACATTCTCATCGAGGACTACTGTGAACAAAAAAAAAATATTTTTAACCAGGGTTACTGTTGTAGCGTGTAAGTTAAAAGTGTCTCTGCATTGGAAAAGCAGAGTCAAATTGTACCTCAAGAACTATATTGTACCTCAAAAACTGAATTGTAATCTCCAGAACTGAACTGAACCTGTGTGAACCGAATACATGAAAAAATTCTTTGCCATACATCTTTGTTGTTAATTACAAAAAATAACCTATCACCTATTGCATTGTGTATGTATCTATAAAGGCTGTGCAGGACACAAATGACATTAGCTTTTCTGAAGATGAGTCTATAAAGGAGGTGAAGTGTAAGGCAGAGAATAACAAAATATATAGAATGGCTGCATAGAATTATGCCTATCATGCAGCACATATTGTGTTACAGGAGCAGGAGACACATTACGGGGTCCGCTTCCAAAAACGTGTAGTGAGCATATCTAAAACTGTATCTAGGAGAACCGCAGACATGGTATCTGGATGAAACTGTATACTATGAAAACTGGAACAGAATGAAGAGAAATCATACACATGTTTTGAAGTAAAAAATCATTTATTTCACAAAGTAATTTTACGTTTTCATAATCAGACACAACAGCAACATTATTTTCACACATCTTCTTCTTGCATTGATAGAGAAGTGCGTACCCATAGAATTCCAAGTCTTGAATAGCAGCAAACTTGAAGATTTGACGCGTCCATGACATCTTTTCCTTCCCCTTGACGTGGATGATGGTCGAATAATCGAAGTGACGTCGCCATATACTCGTACTTACAGGGTACGCCAGGATCATCCCAGTGAATTCCATGGTAGAAATGCGTTAACCACTTTGCACTATTCTGTGTTTTAGCGCACTTCACGTCCTTGAACGACCTCAGTGATGCAATATTTGCTAAGAATGTCTCTATTATTCCGGTATCTTCAGTAAATGCAACATCTTTAAATATGAACTGTCTACACACATCATCATAGAAACCTTCAATTAAAGAAATAGGTCATTAAAAGTAGTAGCATCATACTTGACTACAGAACAGACATTATTGTTATTATTATTATCATTATTTTCGATTATTCCCATTTAAGAGAGCGTTTGAACTTGAATTCATTTATGATGATTGTTTATGTTTTTTCTGAGCCCAAATTTTCTTCATGTGTTCACTGTGTTGTTTCTTTCGCTCCGCTGTCCATTTGCATCCTGGTCTCTTCTGTGTTGTGGTGTCAAATTTATGTTTTTTGATGATGTTCCTGAATTCAGTTCTATTTTCTGCATCGTTTACTGTTATGTGTGCTTGTCTGAGGTCCTCTTCAACTACTTTTATCCATTTTGTTTTTCCCCAGCCTGAGTTGATGACTTTAAGAATTCGCTTTAAAATTCTGTCTTCATTCATCCTGTGGATATGTCCGTAGAACTGCATTCTTCTTTTCCTTATTGTATCCGTAATCTTGTCTGTGTATTTATATAATTCTGATGTTGGTCTCTTCTTCCAGATTCCTTGCTCTTGTATCGGGCCAAAAATTTTCCTGAGAATTTTCCTTTCGTGTTTCTCTATTTCTTTGATTTTAGTTTGCCCACCTATTTGTGTTGTTTCAGATGCATACAGTGCCTCCGGAAGTACGACAGTGTTGTAGTGCCTCAATTTTGCGTTAATGGATATGGACTTTTTGTTATAATAGTTCCACGTGAGTTTATATGCTTTCTGTAGTTTTTTTATTCTTCCCTCATTGGCCTTTAGGTTGATCCCTGATGGCTGGATGATTTCTCCTAGGTACTTAAAATGTGGTACTTTTACGACTTTCCCATGGGTTGTCACAATAGGCAATTTGTCTTGTGCCATTCTTTCTATGTACTGGGTTTTCTCATATGAGATTTGCAGGCCATTATTATTATTATCTTTGACTTTTTTTTCTCAGACTTAAGTCTGGTTAAAAATGGAACGTGACGCGGACCTCGGTCAAGCGTGACTTCCTTGTAACTGTATGGTATATGTTATATTGCATTTAGGAACTTTCGGGTCATTGAACAGGTATCAATAATTACAGATTTTTGTAGTTATATATATATGTTTGGATGTAGCTGTATTGCATTGATGTACTGGTGGATATTGTGAGGTATGACTCCTGTAGTTGATAGTATAATTGGGATGATGTCGACTTTATACTGATGCCACATGTCCTTGACTTCCTCAGCCAGTCGGATGTATTTTTCAATTTTTTCTCCTGTTTTCTTCTGTATATTTGTTGTGTTGGGTATGGATATTTCAATTAGTTGTGTTAATTTCTTCTTTTTATTGGTGAGTATGATGTCAGGCTTGTTATGTGGTGTTGTTTTATCTGTTATAATCGTTCTGTTCCAGTATAATTTGTATTCATCATTCTCCAGTACATTTTGTGGTGTGTACTTGTATGCGGGAACGTGTTGTTTTATTAGTTTATGTTTTATGGCAAGTTGTTGATGTATTATTTTTGCTACATTGTCATGTCTTCTGGGGTATTCTGTATTTGCTAGTATTGTACATCCGCTTGTGATGTGATCTACTGTTTCTATTTGTTGTTTGCAAAGTCTGCATTTATCTGTTGTGGTATTGGGATCTTTAATAATATGCTTGCTGTAATATCTGGTGTTTATTGTTTGATCCTGTATTGCAATCATGAATCCTTCCGTCACACTGTATATATTGCCGTTTCTTAGCCATGTGTTGGATGCGTCTAGATATGTCTGGCTGTGTTAGATGATACGGGTGCTTGCCGTGTAGTGTTTTCTTTTTCCAATTTACTTTCTTTGTATCTGTTGATGTTATGTGATCTAAAGGGTTGTAGAAGTGGTTATGAAATTGCAATGGTGTAGCTGATGTATTTATATGAGTGATTGCTTTGTGTATTTTGCTAGTTTCTGCTCGTTCTAGAAAGAATTTTCTTAAATTGTCTACCTGTCCATAATGTAGGTTTTTTATATCTATAAATCCCCTTCCACCTTCCTTTCTGCTTAATGTGAATCTTTCTGTTGCTGAATGTATGTGATGTATTCTATATTTGTGGCATTGTGATCGTGTAAGTGTATTGAGTGCTTCTAGGTCTGTGTCACTCCATTTCACTACTCCAAATGAGTAGGTCAATACTGGTATAGCATAAGTATTTATAGCTTTTGTCTTGTTTCTTGCTGTCAATTCTGTTTTCAGTATTTTTGTTAGTCTTTGTCTATATTTTTCTTTTAGTTCTTCTTTAATATTTGTATGATCTATTCCTATTTTTTGTCTGTATCCTAGGTATTTATAGGCATCTGTTTTTTCCATCGCTTCTATGCAGTCGCTGTGATTATCCAATATGTAATCTTCTTGTTTAGTGTGTTTGCCCTTGACTATGCTATTTTTCTTACATTTGTCTGTTCCAAAAGCCATATTTATATCATTGCTGAATACTTCTGTTATCTTTAGTAATTGGTTGAGTTGTTGATTTGTTGCTGCCAGTAGTTTTAGATCATCCATGTATAGCAAATGTGTGATTTTGTGTGGGTATGTTCCAGTAATATTGTATCCATAATTTGTATTATTTAGCATGTTGGATAGTGGGTTCAGAGCAAGACAGAACCAGAAAGGGCTTAATGAGTCTCCTTGGTATATTCCACGCTTAATCTGTATTGGCTGTGATGTGATGTTATCTGAATTTGTTTGGATATTAAGTGTGGTTTTCCAGTTTTTCATTACTGTGTTTAGAAACTGTATCAATTTAGGATCTACTTTGTATATTTCCAATATCTGTAGTAACCATGAGTGGGGTACACTATCAAAGGCTTTTTGGTAATCAATGTATGCGTAGTGTAGGGACCTTTGTTTAGTTTTCGCTTGATATGTCACCTCTGTATCTATTATCAGTTGCTCTTTACATCCTCGTGCTCCTTTGCAGCAGCCTTTTTGTTCTTCATTTATAATTTTGTTCTGTGTTGTATGAGTCATTAATTTCTGTGTGATGACTGAAGTTAATATTTTGTATATTTTTGGTAGGCATGTTATGGGGCGATATTTAGCTGGGTTTGCTGTGTCTGCTTGATCTTTAGGTTTCAGATAGGTTATTCCATGTGCAAGTGTATCAGGGAATGTGTATGGGTCTGCAATGTAACTGTTAAATAATTTAGTTAGATGTGAATGTGTTGAGGTGAACTTCTTTAGCCAGTAATTTGCTATTTTATCATTTCCAGGGGCTTTCCAATTGTGTGTAGAATTAATTGCTCGGGTGACTTCATGTTGCAAAATTATCACTTCAGGCATTTGTGGTATCATCTTGTATGTGTCTGTTTCTGCTTGTATCCACCGTGCATGCCTGTTATGTTGTACCGGGTTTGACCATATGCTGCTCCAGAAGTGTTCCATGTCTATTATGTTTGGTGGATTGTCTATTTTAATGTGTGTGTTATCCATTGTTTGGTAAAATCTCTTTTGGTTTGTGTTGAATGTTTGGTTTTGTTTCCTTCTATTTTCACTTTTTTTGTATCTTCTAAGTCGTTTGGCCAATGCTTGCAATTTCTGCTTTTTTTCATCTAATTGCTCTATTGCTTCTTGTTGTGAGATTTTAGCTAACCTTTTTCGTTTTTTGTCTGATATTTCATTTCTTATAAATTGTGTTAGCTGTCCGATGTCTTTTCTCAGTTTTTCTATTCTGATCTGTAGCCTGTGTTGCCATGCTGGTTTTGTGGGTTTCTTCTGTGTGTTGGTTTGTTCTGATCTCTGCCTAGTGTGTATATTTAGTGTAGTGAGTGCTCCTATATAAACCAGTAGTTGTAACTCTTCCATAGTTGTGTTTTCATTTATTTTGTTGTGTATGATTGTGTTGATAGTTTTTATTGTTGTTTCGACTTGTGGGTTATTTGGCGGTCTATGCAAGAATGGTCTAATGTCTGTATTTGTGTCTTTGTATTCTATATATGTCAGCTGAAATTTCTCTTCTATATCTAACACATGTGTCTCTTCGTGTTCTATTTGTGCTTGTTCTGGTGGCTGTCTTAAGATTTCGTTTTCCTCTGATTGTTTAATTGATGCGTGTTGGTCTTTGTTTGTTTGCTCTGGGATGTTTGAGTCCATTACTGTGTTTTCTTCTTCTTCTGATTGCACATTATTTTGTTCCAGTATTTGATGTACTTGTTGTTTGATGTTTTCTAATTCTGACTGGGGTATCCTGTTATTTTTGATTATTACACGGATCTGATCAGCTAGTCGTTGTTCTGTTAAAAATTTTAATTCCGGGTATCTGGTAATAAATGTTGTGTATACTTGTGATCTGTATTCAGTTGTGTTGGTTCCTAGGTTTGTTGCTTGGTAATAACAGAACATGAGGTGTCGATTGACTTCATCTGACCATCTCATCCTCTGTCTTTGTTTTCCTTCTAGGGTGGTTGCAGGAAGCATATCCTGCAAAACACCTCTATTTGGATTTAAATCATTTTCCAGTTGGCTAGCAGTGTCGTTACCATTGTGGGCGGGCATAGGGTTCAAGCGTCGTCCCCGACCATGACGGCGCTTGTCCGAGGCTTCTTTAGTTCTGTCCTGAACCGAGCAATCACACTAAAAGGGGGGTTAGCCCTATTAGTGGTTTGTTCTTTTCGTCGCCTTTTACGACTGGCAGAACATACCGGAGGCCTATTCTTTTCCCGGGCCTCCACGGGTTATTATTATTATTATTATTATTATTATTATTACTATTGATCTTCTCAGCTTTACACTAAATAAAATACATCTTAACTTATGGTGGTCCATCATTATGGCACCATGCATTTGAGTTATAGTGCTTAAAGCAGCGTTTATACTTTGAAATGAATTCTTCCCTTTTAAACATGTAAGGTAGCAAATAAAATCTGTGCAATATACATCACATAGTAATGGTAAAGTTGTGTAGGAAGCATATAGCAAGGAAAAGAACATTGTAATCAAAAGAAAAAACTGTTAATCTGTTTCATATAAACATCTGAGAGCACATTACACACATTTCTTGATTTCCCTCGCTCAAACACATTGAAAGCAGTAACATTCCTTTTTCCCAGCAAATTCTTGTAACGTATTGAGGGAGTACGAGCTCTAGAATATTTTTTTCTTATGTGTGGGTACAGCTCTCTTCTTGAATAAGCAGAGTTGTGCAGCCACTGTCCCTCTTTAATAGCGGTAACTAAAGTATGACCCTACATTACGCAATAAACTGGCTACCACTCCTCAAATTCACTATGAGAATTACGGCATTACCTTATTCACAGACATCTTGAACACATTTGAAGTTGAATAACTGAATGACGGTGGACTAATAGTGATTATTCAGGTAAATACAGCTAGTGCGCTGAAGAGGACAAACAGAAGCTTGGTGTATGCTCGGAATACAGAATTCTTTGAATTCAAGCCTAAAGAATGTTTATACATAACATGGTATTCCTTTCTGAAAATTCAGCTCCCACACACACATGTGTAGGATATAAACAGGTCTGTATCGTTAAGTCGCCGTTTTTCGCACATGTAACAAACAAAACCTTTGCATGACGCTGCAACAGGCTCCTTTGTTTATTCGTAACAAACTCGATTTTGCCAGCTGCAACTATAGGTCCATCTCACGGTGATCCTACTTCTGCTCCAAATTGTTAAACAGTTACAGTGCTTAGCGACAGGAACTTAAAGATGTGCTTAGAGCGAACAGTTTTGCGGTTTCTCCACCCATGTGTTGGACCCTGAAAATTAACTCCAATTGGATGTACTCGAGTATATATTGCACTCGCAATGATTTCTAGTCAGCGGAAATTTGTATGATCTGGGTGGTGGTAGGTATGTCTATGGTAGCTATGCATATAATGAATTGACACAAACCCCAACTTGGCAGTCTGAGTACATATAAGACACCACTGTGGGTCGGCTGGATTCAAAAGACTCAAAGATACGAAAGGCTTTCGTGGAGGTCGTGAAATGGATAGAAAAAGACGTTAGGGATTTTTAAAATTGTGATAGCATCTTTTATTCATTGACAAATATGTGATGGCGGGAGGCATTTTTATTACTGGGCTGTGTGAAAACGACACCCAGCTGGTAAGAGTGTGGACATATCACAATTTCTTTTATACACCTATAAATGAAAGTAAGAAACGTTATGCTGCTGCTGCTGCTTGAACATAAAGGTGCTGTGGCTTATGATCCGACATATCACCAGACGTTTGTGGGAAGTAATCAGACTACTATTCAAGTAAAAAATAATACATTTGTCTAGTTGTAAGGAGAGTATAAATTTGACGTGGTGAATTATGATTTCAATGCATTGTGGAGTACATCTGAACATAAGAGGCGATACAGCTACACAAAATAGCAATGTGAGGGTTCAGCTGGATGAACATAACCTCATCCGCTCTCTTAACACTATGCCGTCCAGCGACACCACAGTGGTGTCGTGGGAAAACAGTGGTCAACGGCCGGGGACACCACAGTGATGTCGTCTGCATAGTATCGCTCAGTGGCCGGCGACACCAGAGTGGTGTAGTGAGCATAGTATCGCGCAGTGGCCAGCAACAGCACGTTAGTATCTTTTGCATTCTGTTGGTGTTTTGTTTGGTAACAATAAGTTACACACGTCAACAAGTGTTTTGTTTTTATAAATACTTGTGCCCTTTCATCATGGCGGACGAAAGAAACAGTAGGATTATTTACGATGAATGCGCAGACGTCTTGTCTGACGTTCCGGACGACTTGGCCGATTGGGAAGAAGACATTGGATATAAAAAAAAAATTAAATTGAAGCATAATCGTAGGAAGATAGTGAAATACGTCCAAGAAAAATTCGGCGAATGCTACGGTTGCCAACTGATTCGGCTGAATCAGACGAAGAAGACAGTGCACAGTGGTCAGACTATGATTTACCGAGGACCAATAATAAATTTGAAGGAGCCCTGGATCCAGACATATTTCCCAAAGATACACAGAGCGTCGAAGATATTGTAGAATTATATACTGGGAACGATCTATTTGAATATATTAGCAACGAAACCAACAAGTACTACAGTCAAAACTGCAATAGAAAGAAACTGGATTTTAAAAATGCCAAATTTGTAGACATTACGGGACCCAAACTTAGAAAATGGTTTGGGCTTGCTATCCTTATGGGAATTGTAAAAAAAGCTAGAATCGATTTTTATTGGTCAACGAATCCGTCGATAGACACACTGATATTTATCAAAACGATGTCCTGCAAGCGAATCAGACAAATATTATCATTTTTACATTTTTCCGACCGAATGATGCAGACCAGCTTGTCAAAATCCAATTCGTACTTAATTATTTCTCCAAAAAGTTTAAAGAAACGTTTGATCTAAGTCAAAACATCTCATTGATGAAGGAATGATACCGTGACGTGGACGGTTAAATTTTAGTTTACTGTCCATCGAAAATTTCGAAACACGGCATACTCATTCGGATGCTGTGTGATTCGAGTACGGGATACATTTCCTCATTCAAGATATATTCCGGCGCTGGACAGCCTATAGCAAAAACAGTGATGGAACTATTGAGACCTTCTGATGAAAAGTGGCTTACCTCTGCATGGATAATTATTATAACAGTGTACAACTTGCGCCGGCCGGAGTGACCGAGCGGTTCTAGGCTCTTCAGTCTAGAACCGCGCGACCGCTACGATCGCAGGTTCGAATCCTACCTCAGGCATGGATGTGTATGATGTCCTTAGGTTAGTTAAGTTTAAGTAGTTCTAAGTCTAGGGGACTGATGACCTCAGATGTTAAGTCCTAGTGCTCAGAGTCATTTTTTGTTTGTTTTTTGTTTTCTTTGTTGTAGAACTTGCAGAGAAGTTACTTGAAAACAAAATTCGAGTTTGTGGAACTATACGGCAAAACAGAGGATTTTCGGAAAATTAAAGGGCGCAAAAGTCAATGTGTTTGAAGCTTGTCATCAACGGAAAGGTGACAAGCGGCCGGCGAAAAACCAAGTAATTCGACTTCGTGCTGCCGCCGCCAAGCGAATAAATTTGTACGAGACGTGCGGACGGCAAAATGTTATGAATATCCTCGCGTTTTCCTTGTTGCACTATCGACTGTGATGTTGATTGCAAAACACCAACCCATATTGGTGATGTCCTTCCAACCCTTCCATCTGCAGGAGTGCTGTTGATTATCTCATAGCACAAGGGGCCTGTACTTCTTAAAAAAAAAATAAAGTTCAAATGTGTGTGAAATCTTATGGGACTTAACTGGTAAGGTCATCAGTCCCTAAGCTTACACACTACTTAACCTAAATTATCCTAAGGACAAACACACCCACCCATGTCCGATGGAGGACTCGAACCTCCACCGGAACCAGCCACACAGTCCATGACTGCAGCACCTTAGACAGCTTGGGTACTTTTAAAACCACGTTTTTGAGATAGTCTTGGCAGGTTGTAGCATCTTCTGGAAGTGCTGACTGGAAGACTTAAACATCAAAAAATTTCCTGGAACCGAGGAGAATCGAGACACTCAGCCAATGTGAGTGTGGGCATAATTTTTTCGGGAGACTCTAGACATATAAACGATAACTGCACTGTTTGTCTGAAATGTAAATATGTTGCAGTGTAACGTTTCTGTGGCTTACGTTCTGGCATGTACAGAGCAAATGACTGGCCTGTTGTGAGAATTGTAGAGATTCAACACATCGAGAGCCATAAAGGTATGAGAGAGATTTTATGTGGAAAATTATGTGCTCTATACATATAGACCCCCTCAGGAGACACCAACTTAACGAAATACTGTCCGTGTGGGCAAGGGGGTTTGTGTGATCCAATGAAGTGGAGGGCTATGCTGGCGGTGGTTTAACTATCAGCAGGGCCTCCCAAGCCAGACAGGTCTCCATAGAGGATCCAGACAAAGTGTATCTCACAATGTCCCATCTAGTGTCCTTTCCTGTCCTGTCCTATCCTATTCTGTTCTGTCCCATCCTATACACTCCCTTCCTTTCCTTTTCCTCCTTGTGATTGTGTGGCAGCAGACACAGTCCCCTAATGTGGACAGCGGAAGATCCTTGGAAACCAGGACAACGTTGATGCACATAGGCCTTACTGCGAAGGGATGGATAGCGTTCTGTAGTTGTGGTGAAGACAAGCTATCTAAGGGGTAATGCCCTTAAATAAAACCTTGGCAGGTGTCCAGGAAATGAGGTGGCAGCCCCGCCAGGACACTCGGGGACTGTTGGCTGATAACCCGCACCACAAAAAAAAAAACACATATCACAGAAACTAAAAGGAGAAACAGCCGGATGGATCTTAAGGGTATGACCTTTGGCCTGAAAAGGAAAACCCGTATCGGTTTTTGGAATGTAAGGACGTTGAGAGAGGCAGGGAGGCTAAGACGGGTTGAAAAAGAGATGGAGAACTATCGACTAGACATATTGGGACTAAGTGAAGTAAGGTGGCCAGAATCTGGGGAATTCCAAACACAAAATGCTGGAGTGTTGCTGTATGTGGGTCAGACAGGTGAGGATGCGATGCATAGGAATGGTGTAGGGCTCTTACTATCTAAAAGCAGCAAGAAAAGCTTACTGGAATGGAAACCCGTCTCAGAACGGATAATAACCGCATGCTTTAAAACAAATGTGCGATATGTCACTGTAATTCAATGCTATGCACCCACTGAAATAGCTGAAGGAGAATTAAAAGATGCATTTTATACAGAGCTTAACGGAGTCCTTAGACAAACAAATTCTAGGGACATAAAAATTTTAATAGGTGACTTGAACGCAAAAGTTGGTTCAGAAAATGAAGGGCTTGAACATATCATGGGCGTGCATGGAATGGGGATCAGGAATGTGAACTGTTGATACCTACATGCGCTGAACATGACCTAGTCATTGGAGGCACATTGTTTCCACATCGTAACTGCCATAAGATAACGTGGGTTTCTCCAGACCATGTTACCGAAAATCAAATAGACCACATAGTCATAAGCCGCAAGTTCCGACACACTCTGTTAGATGTCAGAAATAGAAGAGGGGCAGACGTTGGAAGTGACCACCACCTAGTGTTGGCGGAATTCAGACTGAAGATAGTGGCAAATAGTACCAAGCTCAATACAGGTGCAAGAAAAAAGATGTGGCAAGATTAAAAGACCAACAGATCAAAGAAACATTTGCCCTTGAACTACAAAACAGATTCCAGGTCCTCTCTGAAGAAAACTTTATGGAAGAGGGAATTGAAACATTCTGGCAAAAAATCAAAGACAGTTATTTAGATGTGGGAGAAAAAATCTTAGGATTTAAGGCATATCGAAGGAAGGAATGCATATCCGATGCTATGTGGAATGAAATCAGCCACAGGAAATAACTAAAACTTAAGTTAAATTTTTGTAGGACAAGAGCTCTACAATATTACCAAACGGTTGTCAATGAAGAACTTCAGACATGAAGGACCAGTTAACAACAAGGATGTGGTGATGCTTACAACTCAACAGGCACAGCTACAGAGATGGGAGGAGCACTTCAAGGAACTGTTAAATTGTGAAGACAACCAAGAGGAACAGGTAAGAGATGTTCCAGAGGAAGTCAAAGAAGATCAAGATATAAATTTGCAGTGCCCAACAATGGACGAAATTAGGATTGCCTTGAAAACACTAAAAAATACAAAGGCTCCAGGCCTAGACACCATAGCACTGGAGCTCTTAAAAGCCGATATTGAAAGTACTGTTAAAATTCTCCACCCTTTGCAGAAGCATATTTGGCTTGGAAAAATGGTTTGGTGGTAAAGCTCCCAGAAAAGGGAAATTTGTCAGACTGTAACAACTGGCGTGGTATTACATTGTTGTCAGTGCCCAGTAAGGTCCTCATCAGAATTATTTTAAACAGAATTAAAGAATCCCTTGAAAAGCGACTGCGCAAAGAACAGGCCGGTTTTAGACCACAACGCAGTTGTGTTGGTCTTATTAACACTCTTAGGATCATTTTAGAGCAAAGCAAAGAATTCCAAGCAACCATGTACCTGGCATTCATTGATTTTCAAAAGGCCTTCGATTCCGTGAAACATAAAGTGCTCTGGCATGTGTTGCGGAAGTATGGCATACCACAGAAGATCTTAAACATCATAAAAGATCTGTATGATGGCTACAAATTCTGCGTACTTCACAAGGGAAATATAACAGAGCCCATAAAAGTAACAACTGGAGTCCGGCAGGGTTGCATTTTGTCACCAACATTTTTTCTACGCGTTCTAGACTCTGTTATGAGAAGAGTCACAGCAGGCAGGAGACAAGGAATCCAGTGGGGGATCCACGAACGTCTGGAGGATTTGGATTTTGCAGACGACATAGTTTTATTAGCTCCAAGGCTGACTGATATGCAAGCTAAATTAAACTTGTTGAAAGAAGAAGCAGAGACTGCTGGCCTCAAGATAAATACAGGCAAAACAAAGGAAATGAGAGTAAATTCAGGGAACATGGAGGTGCCATTGTTAATAGGTGAGCAGCGGGTGGAGACTGTCAACTCATTCCTGTATCTGGGTAGTATAGTGGCGGAAGATGGTGGAGCTGGAGATGACGTGAAAAACCGCATTAAAAAGGCAAATGCTGCCTTCATACAATTGTATCCAATATGAAAAAATAGAAATATCACGTACAAAACAAAAATCCGTATTTTTAATACAAATGTGAAGGCTGTCCTTCTGTACGCCAGAGAAAGCTGGAAAACGGATAACAAGATAACATCCCAGTTACAAAGCTTCACAAATAGATGTCTTCGACGCATCATGAATATCTGTTGGTCAGAAAAAATATGTAATGAGGAACTCTGGCGAATAACAAACCAGGTACCTATAGAAGACCAGATACGAGAGAGAAAGTGGGGCTGGTTGGGGCACACCTTGATAAAACCAGATGGGGCCATCGAGAAAAAAGCAGTGGAATGGAATCCCCAGGGAACAAGGAAGAGAGGAAGACCAAGGGGCACATGGAAGAGGACAGTGGAAGGGGAAGCAAAAAGAGTTGGCAAGACCTGGGCAAAATTGAGGCAAATGGCCAAAGACAGAGATGGATGGCGAGTTCTCCTGGATGCCCTATGCCCCCATAGGGGCCAAAGGAATTAAGTCAAGTAAGTCATACATATAGAAATTTCAGCATGAGATTCTTTCCAGAACCACAGCCATCAAGAGGAGACATTTTCAGAACATCATTTAGTTTCAGACTGTGGTAGCAATCGTAATATTTAATTGTAGTGACATTGATAATACATGTGCCTGGTTCCCAATATTCTTGTGTGTTTAGAGATGGCCATAGAAAGCATAGCAGTAAGCAAGCAAGTCAGGGCTGGAAACAGTATCTTAGCAGACATCTTTGTCCCAGGCTGGGGGTTGCCCATCCTTTGTACACCAGTTCTGAGAGTCTGAGAAAGCTTCCAGTCTACTGTGGCTTTAAATGATTTGGGTTGCAACTGCACTGGATAGGTGAATAGTGTACTAATACCTAGTCTGTGTTGAGCCACATTTGGGATCGCATGTGTTGCAATTATACTGCATGGAAATTTGAGAACATTCAATAGGACAAGTGTTTTTGCTGGGAGTAATGATAGCATTTGAGGCCCTACCACTCAGATCCTCCTGGGGTGGTGACCCTCTCCACAGCTGGCAGGCATCTCTCTGGCTGACACACACTTCCGCAGGTGTGGTCATGAGCAGCGTTTGTGGTGGTAGTTTCCTCTCATCTCTGAGTGTTGCCGCTGTACTACAGCACAAGTGCACTGCATATGTACATCCGGAAGATGAGTACATGGGATGTAAGATAGTTTTCAGTGATCTCAGGCATCTAGCCGTGAATGGATCGTGTTTCTCAATACATCACAGTGGTATTTGCTGTTGTTCCTATCCTGTCACACAGTAGACCCTTTCCTCTCCCCTTCTGAATGTAACTAAGAGAACCAGTCAACTTAGGAATTCTATAGTACTTTCAGAAAAGAAAATACACATAGCAGACCTGTAGTCGCCGGGAACTCTATAACCGTGATGGTATATATTCACATCAAAATTTGAAATTCCAACTATCATTTCATACGTCATCACTTCCAATCCTAATGTCAAATAATAATAGGTTTGGATTATTTAATGAAATTTCTTGTCAAAAACATAATACTGTTGTTTACGCACACAAACTGCTGTGCAGTTTCGATATTTTTTTATTTGGAATAGTTTTAAACTGTGTGAAGCAAATTGTTTAAACACCATATTAACAATTTGATTAATATTTCCTGTGACATGTCTTCTGAAGCAATATTTTGACATCTTCAAGATGTGATATTCCACACTCGATTTAACAACTCCTGAAACAGTTGGTGAAATGCACCACAAGAAAGAGTGCCAGGAAGGCTGGGTCAGTTTAGAGTCCATGGTGGAATGAAATATCCCATGCTAGTTCCAACGTCATCTGCAGAGCAAACTACAGCTCTCTCTCTCTCTCTTTGTGAGCAATGATCTTTTTTTAAAAGTGTATTTTGAGTCAGCCTGCGACTAGCTACGTGACATTGTCAATTTGTGTGTGTGAAATAGCTGATGCGTCCGCCTCATCTCCCCTACATCACGCTCATTGGACCAGAAATTAATTATTTATTAACTTCATCAGTATTTCTGGATCGATCCCTGCCAGCTGTTTGCTTTGGAAGGAAAATGTCTCTTGTGTGCACTGGTATCTGACAGGCTGGTTGTTGCACACAGACCACTTGAGGCGGTAGAGGGACAGCGACAGGAATTTCTCAGGTATCAATATCAAAGGGTTGCCGCCAGCTGATGCCTTTGTTCAGGTTGTAGCGCAGTACTTTACATAACTGTGGAGCCGCCGACAGCCGTCATGAGCCCTGGGTGTCCGACTGGGGCAGCCTGCACAGGTGGCAACCTGTTAGAAAGTTTTTCAGATATGTTTAAGCTGTCTGTGACAGTGTATTACTTGTTTCCTTACGCGAGCGCGATGAAATAAGCGCCACAAACAGTGATCGATTTCCTGACAAATACTTTAAATAAATTAACTTCAATACACCACCTTGCATCCCATTAATTTTTTAAAATAAACAATATTCCACCCATCATCTAAATTCTTTAAACAATGTTCCATAAAATGCAATCGATTAATCAATATTTCCAGAAGGGGGAGGAGCAAGGAAAACTTATGGATATCGATTTAATTAACTAATTAATTGTTAATTAGTTACTCAAATTGTTAGAGTGGTAGTGGGGGGAGCCATTCGAAATACTTGAAGCAGCTTGTGAATGAAGTAGGTGACACAATTGAGCTATTTACTACCAGGTTTTTAAAACAAATTAGGTAATTGATCAATTTTATATCAGAAGTGGTGACAGGTTTCCAAGAGGGTGGGAGGAGTAGGGGTGTCATGGAAAACCACTTAACCAAACAATAGGTTAAGGATGGTTTATTATCAGGGGGTCATAGGTTAAGGGCCTTTCAATCAAGAGAGAACAATATGTTTGTCCTTGAATGTATACACGGCCCTGATGTAGGCAACCTGCACTGACAAACTGCACTGATACTGCCATTGCCCTACTACTAAGCAGGTGGTATATTTAGGATTACTGGTAAAATACTGAGTATGTGCAATCAGTCTACAAAGGGAACTGATTACAAAGCACTTATGTGACTGGTTTTAGAATACTGCTCAAGTTTGTGGGAGTCATACCAGATAGGACAAAGAGGAAATATTGAATGCATACAGAGAATGGCAGCACAAATGGTCGCAGGTTTGTTTAATCCGTGGGAGAGTGTCACAGAGGTACTGAAAGAACTGAACTGGAAGACTCTTGAAGATAGAGAATGCCTGTTAACAAAGTTTCAAGAACCAGGTTTAAATGATGACTCTAGGAGTATACTACAACCTCCTACGTATCGCTCACATGGGGATCGTGAAGATAAGATTAGAATAATTACTGCAAGTACAGAGACATTCGAACAATCATTGTTCCTGTGCTCCATATGTGAACGAAACAGTAAGAAACCCTAATAACTGATACAATGGGATGTACTCTCTTCCATGCACCTCATGGTGGTGTGAAGAGAATAGATGTAGGTGCTTATAACTGCATACGACTTTTCCCAAGGACCAAGACAATTGAATCACCAGTGTCCTATGAGACCTGTAGGTTACAAATGGAATGTGTGTTCTGAGGGGGATCTGCTCCTCCTACAAACACCTCCTGTTCAGACGAATGTTTGAAAATACGTTATTGGTGATTGGCAGGAGACAGTCCTATAGTTTGTTGTTACATGTCTTATGACGATAATATACACTCCTGGAAATGGAAAAAAGAACACATTGACACCGGTTTGTCAGACCCACCATACTTGCTCCGGACACTGCGAGAGGGCTGTACAAGCAATGATCACACGCACGGCACAGCGGGCACACCAGGAACCGCGGTGTTGGCCGTCGAATGGCGCTAGCTGCGCAGCATTTGTGCAACGCCGCCGTCAGTGTCAGCCAGTTTGCCGTGGAATACGGAGCTCCATCGCAGTCTTTAACACTGGTAGCATGCCGCGACAGCGTGGACCTGAACCGTATGTGCAGTTGACGGACTTTGAGCGAGGGCGTATAGTGGGCATGCGGGAGGCCGGGTGGACGTACCGCCGAATTGCTCAACACGTGGGGCGTGAGGTCTCCACAGTACATCGATGTTGTCGCCAGTGGTCGGCGGAAGGTGCACGTGCCCGTCGACCTGGGACCGGACCGCAGCGACGCACGGATGCACGCCAAGACCGTACGATCCTACGCAGTGCTGTAGGGGACCGCACCGCCACTTCCCAGCAAATTAGGGACACTGTTGCTCCTGGGGTATCGGCGAGGACCATTCGCAACTGTCTCCATGAAGCTGGGCTACGGTCCCGCACACCGTTAGGCCGTCTTCCGCTCACGCCCCAACATCGTGCAGCCCGCCTCCAGTGGTGTCGCGACAGGCGTGAATGGAGGGACGAATGGAGACGTGTCGTCTTCAGCGATGAGAGTCGCTTCTGCCTTGGTGCCAATGATGGTCGTATGCGTGTTTGGCGCTGTGCAGGTGAGCGCCACAATCAGGACTGCATACGACCGAGGCACACAGGGCCAACACCCGGCATCATGGTGTGGGGAGCGATCTCCTACACTGGCCGTACACCACTGGTGATCGTCGAGGGAACACTGAATAGTGCACGGTACATCCAAACCGTCATCGAACCCATCATTCTACCATTCCTAGACCGGCAAGGGAACTTGCTGTTCCAACAGGACAATGCACGTCCGCATGTATCCCGTGCCACCCAACGTGCTCTAGAAGGTGTAAGTCAACTACCCTGGCCAGCAAGATCTCCGGATCTGTCCCCCATTGAGCATGTTTGGGACTGGATGAAGCGTCGTCTCACGCGGTCTGCACGTCCAGCACGAACGCTGGTCCAACTGAGGCGCCAGGTGGAAATGGCATGGCAAGCCGTTCCACAGGACTACATCCAGCATCTCTATGATCGTCTCCATGGGAGAATAGCAGCCTGCATTGCTGCGAAAGGTGGATATACACTGTACTAGTGCCGACATTGTGCATGCTCTGTTGCCTGTGTCTATGTGCCTGTGGTTCTGTCAGTGTGATCATGTGATGTATCTGACCCCAGGAATGTGTCAATAAAGTTTCCCCTTCCTGGGACAATGAATTCATGGTGTTCTTATTTCAATTTCCAGGAGTGTATTAGGGCGATTTTCTATACCACTGGGAATCTGCAAAAATTTTATGAAAAAATATGGAAAACAGAAAGGATTCTTCTTAGATCTTTTCTGTTTCCCCTACTTCTTCAAAATGAGCTTGCAGATATTTTATAATCTCTATTTCTGACTTTTGTTTGTGTATGAACTTTTACACCTTATTTTCTGTTTACTATAGACGACATTTTCCACATGGACTATCAGAAATTTGTTCAAAAAAAAAAATGGCTCTGGGCACTATGGGACTTAACTTCTGAGGTCATCAGCCCCCTAGAACTTAGAACTACTTAAACCTAACTAACCTAAGGACATCACACACATCCATGCCCGAGGCAGGATTCGAACCTGCGGCCGTAGCGGTCGCGCGGTTCCAGACTGTAGCGCCTAGAACCGCTCGGCTGAAATTTGTTCAACACGATGGCAATTTTGCCTTATTCTGTCATTTTCAACTTGGCTCTCGTTGAAAGGGCGTCAACGTATCGTTCCTTCTAAGAGGTGTCATTCATGTTTAAAAATTCCCTGTGAATGTGATTTATATAAAAGAATGTAGCACTTCATGTAGTAATTGCTATCCATGATACGTATTCGATATAAAATGTTACGTTCTTTTATATAAATGACAAGGACGCCTGCATTAGTGTACGCATTGAATACACAAACAGGAATGACGCGAGGACAGTGCGCTCTTCAAAGGGACAATACACTGACCCTCTTAAAAGTAAGCTATCACTCAAAAACCAAACTTTCCACATTTTTTCCTTTACTTGCACTGTGAAACCTCGCTTCTTGCCAAATTTCATGATTGTAGGTCAAAGGGAAACATCCTAAAGGTTTTGATGAGTCATTTTGCGAATATCAAAGTACGTGACATACACTATGCGATCAAAAGTATTCGGATACCTGGCTGAAAATGACTTAAAAGTTCGTGGCGCCCTCCATCGGTAATGCTGGAATTCAATATGGTATTGTCCCAGCCTTAACCTTGATGACAGCTTCCACTCTGGTAGGCATACATCCAATGAGGTGCTGGAAAGTTTCTCGGGGAATGGCAGCCCATTCTTCATGGAGTGCTACACTGAGGAGAGGTATCGATATCTGTCGGTGAGGACTGTCACGAAGTCGTCGTTCCAAAACATCCCAAAGGTGTTCTATAGGATTCAGGTCAGGACTCTGTGCAGACCAGTCCATTACAGGGGTGTTATTGTCGTGTAACCACTCCGCCACAGGCCGTGCATTATGAACAGGTGCTCCATCGCGTTGAAAGATGCAATCGCCATCCTCGAATTGCTCTTTAACAGTGGGAAGCAAGAAGGTGCTTAAAACATCAATGTACGCCTGTGCTGTGACAGTGCCATGCAAAACAACAAGGGGTGCAAGCCCCCTCCATGAAAAACACGACCACATCATAACACCACCGCCTCCGAATTTTACTATTGGCACTACACACGCTGGCACATCCTGCCATCGGATCGCGACATTGTGTACCGTGATTCGTCACTCCACACAACGTTTTTCCAATGTTTACGCCCCTTACACCGAGCGAGGCGTCGTGTGGCATTTACCGGTGTAATGTGAGGCGCATGAGCAGCCGCTTGACCAAGAAATCCAAGTTTTTTCACCCCCGCCTGTCATAGTAATTGCAGCGGATCCTGATGCAGTTTGGAATTCCTGTGTGATGATCTGGATAGATGTCTGCCTATTTCATATTACGACCCTCATCAACTGTCGGCGGTCTCTTTCAGTCAACAGACGAGGTCGGATTGTACGCTTTTGTTCTGTACGTGTCCCTTCAAAATGGTTCATCTGGCTCTGAACACTATGGGACTTAACATCTGAGATCATCAGTCCCCTAGAACTTAGAACTACTTAAACCTAACTAACTTAAGGACAGCCGGCCGTGGTGGCCAAGCGGTTAAAGGCGCTACAGTCTGGAACCGCGCGGCCGCTACGGTCGCAGGTTCGAATCCTGCCTCGGGCATGGATGTGTGTGATGTCCTTAGGTTAGTTAGGTTTAAGTAGTTCTAGGTTCTAGGGGACTGATGACCTTAGAAGTTAAGTCCCATAGTGCTCAGAGCCATTTGAACCATTTAACCTAAGGATATCACACACATCCATGCCCGAGGCAAAATTCTAACCTGCAATCGTAGCGGTTGCGCTGTTACACACTGAAGCGCCTAGAACCGCTCGGCCACACAGGCCGGCACGTGTCCCTTCATGTTTCTACTTCACTATCACATCGGAAACAGTGGGCCTAGGGATGTTTAGGAGTGTGGAAATCTCGCGTACAGACGTTTTACACACGTGACACCCTATCACCTGACCACGTTCGAATTCCGTGAGTTCCGCGGTGAACCCCATTCTGCTCTCTCACGGTGACTAATGACTACGGAGGTCGCTGATATCGAGTAGGTGGCAGCACAATGCAACAAACATGAAAAACGTAGTTTATGGGCGGTGTCCGGATATTTTTGATCACATAGTGTAAATGGGCGTATCTTTTGACTGCATTGACTTAGAAGGTTACGTTCTTTTTCACCACCAAGAGACCTTAGGCCTTAGTATGTGAGATAAAATTCAACTTTGAAACGTCCCCCCGTTTCTGAGAAAAAGGGGTCTTTAACAGATGGGCAGATCAACAGTCGGACAACAAATGACACTAGAAATATTTTTTTCGTGTTGTTTAATCATAAATTAATGAGTTTTGGATTTTTTTCCCTTTACATGTACTGTTAAATTTTGCTTCTTGACAAATTTCATGGTTCTAGGTCAAATGAAAGTACCCTATAGGTTTTGATGAGTGAGTTCGCGAGTATCAAAACATGTGACATAAATGGCCGTATGTTTTTATTGTATTGACTTAAAATCTTAACTTTTTGACATAGCCAAGTGACCATAGATCTTGGTATATTATACTGCATTTCAACTTGATACGTCCACCCGTTCCTGAGGAATAGAGTTTTTAACATTCGAGCAGACAGAGACACAGACAGACGGACAACAAAGTGATCTGTTTTTATCGTCTGAAGTAGGAAACCCTATAAATGGCATAATTAATTGAAATCGCAATCGTGGTGGACAAGTAAATTTTTAATAGGGGTCGCAGAAATTGCTGACCTTTCTTTTATACCTTGTTTTTAACAAACCTTTGCATCTTACATATACGTGATCTACTATGGTATACGCCAAATAAGATAAAATAAAATGTCCCCTTGGGCTATGGACGAATGTACGGTAGGGATGACCATTATCGCTGAAACAATCTATTTTTGGTTATATCGTTTTTTTATGTTAATTTAATGTGACTGTTAAAACCGCACAAAATAACCAGCTTCTCAAATACCTGATTTTCGGTTTTTTCCTGTATCGTAGAAATAGAACGAAGATTAAAAACTTTTGACTCAGTTTCAAGATATATAGAATTGAAATATTAAATTAAGTAGGCAAATAAAAGAAAATTTAATCCGCCATCGTTCGCTGCTTTTCTCGAAAATTGATAAGTGGTTGATTATTACATAAACCCACCCGAATTCTTCTAGTTACTCCAGTTTCTCGAAACTACTCAAAAATCATCATGTAATCGGATATCATACCACTGTTTGGGCATAACGAATAGTCAGTGCGAAAGGATGAAAACAGAGGTTAAGAACTCTATTTTCTTGTTAATTCGTCCGATTTCAATGCCTATACGCAGATAAAGACATATTATGTAGTCACAGGCAGCAGATCAGTTATTTTATATTTTTATTGTATACTATGAATGATTTTTTTGGAAGTTTTTAATTCGTAACTATCACCAAAATTTCTTTCCTCTTATTATTTCATAGGTTTGGTAGACAAATTTTTAATTTTTTAAAGCAGTTGAAGCGTTGTACTTTATTACTACGTCACTCCGCAAAAATATTGGTGCCATTCTGCAATACAACGGATGTCCGGCGGCGCCAGGAGAGTGCTGTGGAGACCAGGCGAAGGCGTTTCGCTCGTTGCACGTACACGCGTTACCTTAAGCCACGGTTCACGGCAACAGGGACACTATTGTCTCAGCAATACTCTACCAATTTTCATGCAATGTGTTTGTTGCTCTTTTCTGTCGCTATTGTTATTAAAGTAGCATTTATCGCTAGGACTGTGCAAATGATACTCGTCTTTGAACAGGCTCGGCAGTTTTTCCAACAATCACGTAACATTTTACTCGCGCGGCTCGAGTGCAAGGAAGGATGCGCAAGAAACTACGAACTAGTCACAAAAATAAGCTTATTTGACAATTTCATGGAACAGTGGAGAAAACAGCATTAAATTCTACCAGTGGACAAACTCCTACAATGTTTGAACAAATTTATAATAAGAATTCTCATACAGTCCTGGTATGTATGGACATATAATTACAAACATTTATGCTGCTTTTTAAGACAAAGACAAAAATGTTGTTCAAATGGTTCAAATGGCTCTGAGCACCATGGGACTCAACATCTGAGGTCATCAGTCCCCTAGAACTTAAGACTACTTAAGCCGAACTAACCTAAGGACATCACACACATCCATGCCCGAGGCAGGATTCGAACCTGCGACCGCAGCAGTCGCGCAGTTCCAGACTGAAGAGCCTAGAACCGCTCGGCCACACAGGCCGGCAAAAATACTGTCCTCCAAAAAAATGTTACTTGACTAAACCCAGGATAATATTTTATTTGTTTATGAGAAGCGGCAACAATTTACCAAGTTGGTTTCAAATAAGCAGTTGAGCGCCTGATCACATATTAAAATTAAAGATAAAAACGTTACCGTAGTTCAGTCTGTTTGAGAACAAGACGGCAACATGGAGATAAAGCAATGAAGGCAATTAATCAAGAATTACATGGTGAACAAACGAAATATATCGTGATAAAGTAACTAATTTTATCGCGAGAATGAATTACAGCGCCAAGATCCGTCATGGAGATCGTAGCGTCAGACGCCGCTCGATCGAACAACAAGCTGCTGCACAATTGGACAGAATCACGATTGCAATTTTTTATTTATTTATTAGTTGCTGTTGTTACGTCTGACCTGCACCGTTGAAGATATTCCAGTCCGTGTTTTCGTTATTTTTGTTATTAAAATCCTTAGTACATTAAACACGATAAAACAGGTAGTTGTGACAGCACCAGCAAGTCACTAGATCGTAGGCCGATCGAAAGATCGAATAGAGCCCGAGATTTCCCGAACTGTGACGTAAACTGTTCGAATCGCGTTCAAACACATCCCTACTGATCGCTTTTACCATTTTCTATAAACTTAATATTTCAAACCAATACAAATTTTAGGTGTAAAAATTGTTTTTAAATAGTTTATATATAAACAAAAAATCTAGCACTACTGTCATGACTAGTAGTTACGTTAGCAATAAATAAATAAATAAAAAGCACCATTACAGCCAAGGCAAAACAAATACCGGTTCCGCAAGTCACACCTGTACCGAAGAAAGGTAGTAGGAGTAATGCACTAAATTATCATTGACGTCGATATGTAGCAGGATTGTGGAGCGTTTATTGGGTTCGAACATTATGAATTACCTCGAAGGGACCGGGCTATTGACGCGCAGTCAACAAGGATTTAGAAAACATCGTTCTTGTGAAACACAACTAGCTCTTTACACACAGGAAGCGTTGAGTGCTGTTGACAAGGGATTTCAGATTGATTCCAGAAGGCTTTTGACAATGTACCACACAAGTGGGTTCTAGTGAAACTGCGTGATTTTGGAATATCGTCTCAATTACGTGACTGGATTCGTGATTTCCTGTCGGAGAGGTCACAGTTAGTAGTAATTGGCGGAAAGTAATCGAATAAAATAGAAGTGATTCCTGGCGTTGCCCAAGGTAGTGTTATAGGCGCTCTGCTGTTCCTTATCCATATAAACTACTCAGGAGACAATCTGAGGAGGCGTCTTAGGTTGTATGCAGATGATGCTGTCGTTTATCGTCTAGTAAAGTCGTTAGTAGATCAAAATAAACTGCAAAACGATTTAGAAAAGATATCTGTACGGTGCGAAATTGGCAATTGACCCTAAGCCATGAAAAGTGTGAGGTCATCCCCAAGAGAGTTAAAGGGAATTCGCTAAACATCGGATACACGATAAATCAGTCAAATCTAAAGGTCATAAATTCAACTAAATAACTAGCCATTACAGTTAGGAACAACTTAAATCGGAAAGAACACACAGAAAATGTTGTGGGGAAGGCAAACCAAAGACCGCTCTTTATTGTCAGAATACTTAGAAAATGTAACAGATCTACTGAAGAGACTGCCTGTACTACGCTTGTCCGTCCTCTTTCGGAGTACTGCTGCCTGGTGTGAGATCCTTACCAGCTATGATTAACGGAATACATCGAGAAAGTTCGAAGAAGAGTAGCACGCTTTGTATAATCGCGAAGTAGGGGATAGAGTGCCGCTCACATGATACAGGATTTGGGGTGGACATCATTAAAACAAAGACTTTTTCAATTTTAATAAACATTTTTGGAAGAGCAATCAAAAAATTTTTTTAAAAATTTTTCTTTTTAAAATTCAGGCCTGATGATTGTCATGTGATATGACCGAAACCGGTCACCCATGTTCTTGTAGCATACGTGGTGCGATCAAGACTGAATTTTAAAAAGAAAAAATTTTTAAAGACTTTTTCGTTGCGGCGTAGTCTTCTCACGAAATTTCAAACATAAATTTTCTCCTCCGAATGGGAAAATATTTGGCTGACGCCGACCTACACAGGGGGAAACGATCACAGTAATAAAATAAGGGAAATCAGAGCTCGCACGAAGAGATACAGGTCTTCGAGATTGGAATAACAGAAAATTATTGTGAAGGTAGTTCGATTAGCCCTCTGCCAGGCACTTAAGCGCGATTTGCGGAGTATCCAGTTAGATGTAGCAAGTATTCGGAACTAAAATACCGATATCCGTTTTGAACGGTCGGTTTTAGCCATCCCTAATGTACGGGTCGGCCGGAGGAAGCAAGTACTCGCGTGCGCCCGGCCCGCATACAGGTCGGGCGTACGCCAGCGGCTGGGCGTGTAGCCGTACATAGCCACAGCCGGCAGCCGGGCGGCGTACCGGGGAGTATCGATCGCGCGGGCGCGTCGCCCGGGAGGACGCAGCGCCCGCCACGCCCACGTGCCGGCGCCGCGCTGCAGCCGTGACATTCGCTCCGCACAGGCGGCGCTGCGCCCTGGGCCTCTGCCTGCGTGGGTGGGTGGGGGCTGCGGGAGACGCCCACCTGTTCCTCTCGCATGGACCCGGCCGACCCAAACACTACCGCCGGTCACTTTGGTCAATCGGGGGAGGAGGGGGGGGGGGGAGTTTAGCATTTAGATCGCCTCCCAGCAAGACCTAACCGCAGGCGAGAATCCAAAGTTCGGTTCTGGGCTCCATCTCTCTCTTTCTCTCTCTCTCTCTCTCTCTCTCTCACACACACACACACACACACACACACAAACACACAACGTGCCACAAGCGCCTTCGATTTTAATATTGACAGCAACAAATTACGTAAAATCTTACAATGTGACACAGATTATTGATGGGAAAAACCGATCAGTTAAGGGGGGTAGGACGTCAAACGGGCCGTCTTGGAGCAGGAGAGACCCCACAGCACATTTTAATTTCCACTGTCTATAGTTTTACGAATAAATTCATAAAACTTTGTCAGCATGACCAGGAAGGATTCAGGATTCACAATCATAGCACTGGAAGATAAAAAAAAAAATAATTTTTTTTTACATGTGAAAGTTCATCATTTTTTTCACTTCTATTGGCTGCGTTTATTGCTATAGGTACACGTTTCTTCATAAGTAAGAGAGATTCTTCAATGAATGTTGCACAGCATACAAACCATACTTACAGGTGTATGAAACTCTAGAAATTATTTAATTTATAAAAAAAAATTATTAGAAAAACTCAAATTTTATAGTTAATTATCTCAATTTTTACCACAGTTTTTAATAGATTCGGAAAATTCTAGAGTTTCATACACCTGTAAGTATGGTTTGTATGCTGTGCAAAATTCATCGAAGAATCTCCCTTACTCATGAAGAAAAGTGTACCTATAGCAACAAACGCAGCCAATGGTAAGTGAAAGAAATGTGAAATTCAAATGCAAAAAAATAAATTATTTTCTTATATTTTTGAACTTCCACGACTATAAGTGTAAATCTTGAATCCTTCCTGGTCATTCTGACAAAGTTTTACGAATTTATTTTTAAAAGTATAGACAGTGGAAACTAAAAATTCCTGTGGTGTCCCTCCTGCTCCAAGTCGTCCCGTTTGATGTCCTACCCCCCTTAAAACCGAAACCGGTATTTATCGGTATTTGTTTGGCCTCAGGTGTTTATTATTATTTTACTAACTACCGGGTAAGAGACAAAAATGTCAATTACCCACAGCAGCAGTGCTAAAATTTTTGGTTTTTAAATATACTTTTCTTTAAAAAAAACCTACTAATTTCATCCGTAAAATTTTCATTGCTTTGAAATATTGCGTTATAACAGACAATGGGATACGCAATCAGTGCTGTTTTAATAACAATGTCGACAGAGAGGAACAACTAACACGTGGCTTAAGAACTGGTACAGCTTTGCCGAGACATTACTGGTACTGTTAATAATGTTGCGTGGCCTATTAGATGGTACGCATGTACAGTGAGTCCAAAAGTAATCGTCTAGTTGTAATTTTTTTTTGAAACTAAGTATATGTCACATGAAAGGAAGGGAGCATAAAATGTAAACATCCAGTCAGGTGCAACGAACCTTGTTAAGTCATTTTTATTGATGGACAAGGAAATGAATACATCCATAGCGATAACAAATTTGACAAAATGGAGAATTTATTCAAGGGCTACTTCAAAAAGTATTCGTCCACTCAAATTGTTATAATCTGAAAATATGATTTCAATTACAAAAATTAACATTTACTGTGGTTTCCCTTTGCAGCTATTACTGCTTGTACTCGTCTGGGCATCGACTCGACCAAGTTTGCCGTCAGAGAGGGTGGAATTTTGTCCCATTGAAGTGCTTCTTTTAGGTCTCTCTTGTCAGGAATGTGTCTTCTTCTGATGCTATCTTCCAGTACTGTCCAAAGGTGTTCAATAGTATTAATTTCTGGGCTCTGAGGAGCTCTGTTGTTTTGGGTTGTACAGGGGCCACAGCCTTGTATTTAATGCCATATGCTTTGGGTCTTTATCTTGTTGAAAAATGTAATTTCCTTGCAGATCTAATTTTTCGGCGCTAGGATTCATATTGTCCCTTAAAATGTTGATATACATATGGTGATCCATCGTACCTTCTATGAAATGTAATTTTCCAACACATGCATTGCTCATACAGCCTCACACCATCAGGGAGCCACCACTGTGTTTAACAGTTGGCACAAGCTGGACTGGCAGCATCTCCGCATTCTTCTTACGCCACACCATTCGCCTGCCATCCGACCCGAATACATTATATGATACCCATACGTTTTGAAGGTATTTCTGATTGTGTTGGCACATACCTTCTTTCCCCTAGACTCTAACTCCACAGCCAACATATGAGCGCTGATTTTAGGTTTCTTCTTCATTTCCCTCATGATAAATCTCACGTCTGCATCAGTTAAAATGCGGTACATGGTTGGTTTCTTAATGATTTTGTTGCGCAAAATCGATCTATTATCAACTGAACCGTCGATCTAGGTCTACCGACTACTTTAGCAATCTCGCAAGATTTGCACTCATTATGTACGCGCAGAATAAGTTTCCTTTCCATCAGCGTCGTCTTACTACCCTTACGGCCCAAGGCGCTAATTGCACTGTATCGGCGCCATTCAGAACCACGACAGGCGATAGATTGGGGCCGCGCACGGTTGACTGTATTGTGTGCCGTGGATCAACGTTATAGTTTAATCACTGCGCGCAGAATTTCGACATGTCCGGATAGTGGACGCATACTTTATGAATTAGCTCTTGCATTACGTTTTCTATTTTGTTAACCTTGCTGTCGATCTGGATGTATTTCTTCCCTTGCTTTTCAACAAAAATAACGTACCGCGGTACTTCTTACATGACTGGCTCTTTAGATTTTATATACATGTATTTTCATGTTACACAAACTTTTTTTTCTAAAAGATATGCAGCTAGACGAATACTTTTTGGACTCACCGTACGTACAACCAGTGCGCAAGATTTGCCCCATTTGGTCAGTATGGTAGTTTCTCGCTGTCGTCGTCGGACACCAGCTGCATTACAGAATGGCACCATCCCTAGTCTGGAAGCATTTTACGAAGTGCGATAGCAATGAAGTACAATGCTCCATTTGATTTACAAGACTAAAAACGGCAGTAGCCATAACAAACTTGCGACATCTTATGAGGAGAAAACTTCACACTTAACAATTCATTCATAATTTACGATAAACACAGAAAGTAGTTGATTTACTTCCTGCGTCTACATAATATGCTTTTATCTGCGCTTGTACCTCCTGAAACCAGACAAATTAACACGAAAAATAGAGTACTTCAACGTCAGTTTTCACCCGTTACCAAACGCCGCCTGATCTGAATCGCTTAATAATGCGTAAACAATGGCTGAAGCCATAACGGATAGATCATGTTTGTACGTGATTGTCCGGCAGTATTTTTTGCCTGTTATGTCATCGCACCAATGGACATGATTAGCTTTGCGCCTTTTCTGTTTCTTGTGCCTTTGACCCGCATCCGCGAACGGTTTTTCGCACGGTTAATTTAAGGAGTGGCCAGATGGCTCCGTCACGCACCCCCACCCCCCTCTCCTTCTGCCGGGGGAGGAATGTGTATATCCCAACTGTATCCGTGTAGTGTTATTCATGGTGGTAGTGTTCGAAAGTTTTCTAAATATCTGCGAAAGGTGTAACTGATGCGATATTTGGGTACCAACCGGGCATTTACCAAGTTGGATTTGGGAATCCGCTCGAAAACTTACGTCCAGGCTGGCCGGGATACCGACCCTCGTGAATAATCTGGAGGGCCGACTCGATCCGAGGCCGCCGCACCTCCCCCTCCCACGGAGACGACGCTTTAACACACTGTTATCAGGTCGGCTTCGTCACAGCTTTGTGTAAATTCATGAACTGCTGCAGTGTAGAAACTCGTTTAGCAATGACACTGATTAGGTGTCATTCTCAAGAGCTTACAGAGTCCCACTGCGTCCAGAAGTCAGACAATAAAAATATTCACCACAAATGGTTCAAATGGCTCTGAGCACTATGGGACTTAACTTCTGAGGTCATCAGTCCCCTAGAACTTAGAACTACTTAAACCTAACTAACCCAAGGACATCACACACATCCATGTCCGAGGCAGGATTCTAACCTGCGACCGTAGCGGTCGCGCGGTACCACACTGTAGCGCCTAGAACCGCTTGGCCAACGCGGCCGGCTATTCACCACAATATAGACGAAAATCGCTATTATACTGAAAATTACAAAAGAATAAACAATGATGTCTCATATGACTCTAATATGTGCTCAGAATTATAGAAAACGCCAAGTCACAGGAAAATTCGCGTCGAAAGGAATCTAAAAGGCCTAAAACGTCCAGAGCGAATGTGAGAGCTACGGCAGCGTCGGAATTGAAATGACAAGCCGGTGCAAAGCGATCACGTTGCTGACCATCGGGCGTATCACCGCCCAGTATTACATCGATCCCACTGACGCGCATGTCATGTACGCCTGTGATCTGCTTCAGACCGTTGTCTGTTTCATGGAAGATGTTACTGCTGGTCATGCTGACCTCTCGATGATGATACTACGCACACCGCTATACATCCCTGGATATACTTGTTCAACTTCATGAGTCCACAGAACCTTGCTGCATGCGATCAGCTTTTGATTTATCTACTCTGAACCGCCGTACTAATCTGTATAAACAATGCAATAAAGGCATTGCTAATTAGTTTACTTATTAATACGAGACACTTATTATAAACTTATCCCGACGTTTTCACGAAAAATCCACGGCACACACAGACGATTTTGTTTATGTCAGTGAATATACACTGACTTCGTATAATGCCGGAGAAATTGCAATTCAGAGAAATATTTCACCTGAAAAACGTTCGTCCGAGGTCCGAAAATGTAAGAAGTACATGCGTCATTCAACTGATTACGAACTGTAACAGTAACAATATCTTGTAACTTTGACAGTGTCATTACTTATCCAGTATAAAACGGAAGTGTGTATTCGCCATTATTATTATTATTTCAGATATGGATGCAGACTATGGCTATGCGAGCGTATGAATGGAGTCTATTTTAGCTCTTTCCGTTCTTGAAGTCTGCCTTCTTACTACGTATATTGTTTTCTTCATAGTGCAGGTTCTCTCACCCTTTATCTTCCCTCTTAGACCCGTATTACGCTCTAAAAGGACTTTGTCAAAAATGTTTTGTAAAAGAGGGTTTATGAAATCTTTCACGGTGTACCAGAGTACTTAATTACACATTCTATAAAATTTAGAGCATGGTCCTAGCTTTTATAAAAGATTTGTCAAAGTACGAGGGCGTGCTGAAATGACTTCGAATTTTTAATGTGAAATCTCTTAAAACCTTTTAATTAAAAGAGATGTTATTAAGGTTTTACATCTATATTCTTCATGTCTATGTATTTGCAGCCCTGTACCGCTAGAGCGTTCTGAATTGTAGCGTATAACATGGCGGTGTGCAACATAACTATGTCGGTGCCCGAGAAACAGCGTGCTGTAATCAATTTTCGAATTCGAAAGAGTTCGTCCTCACATGGAACACACACTCCAGCAAGGCAATGCCAGATCTCACGCGGGCGTTGCAACAATCCGACGCCTTCGGTTCACTGCCATCGATCATCCGCCAGATATCTCTTGGCGCAAATGTGTTCGCCGGCGAGTGCCTATGTTGAGAAATAAGTATGTAGAAACGGACAATAAAGATATAGAATTTTGAAAACGTTTTGTTTTATTTAAAAATCTTTAAGAGTATTCACATAAAAATCGGAGGAATTACTTTTCAGCACGTCCTCGAAGATTGACAATTTCGTGAAACAAATGTTTCTTGCATCGGCTGTTTCTCATGTCCATTTTATTTTCATTTTTTGTACTACGATGTTTTCGCTGTGTAGTCATTCTCGGGTTTATGCTTTAACCTGTTAACTACTTACGTTTTGGGTTGCAGTCATATAATTTCATGGGAAATCCGTGGTTCGTCGGACTTGAGAGCAATATGCATGATATTCTGGTAAATATTACAGTAATGGTAGCAAACAGTAATGCCGTTAACTAGAGTGACGGAGCACTGAACTATGCACAGGGAACTTATCCCTTTCCAGAACCTTATCAGGGCTGTGGATTCTGTTGCAGCAGAATTATCTTGACAATATAATATGAATGTTACTCTCTGTGGTTTGTCCGCTGTACCTCTGGCTCACGAATTGCATCGGATTTGTTGTTGACAGGTTTGGTCAGCCTGTGAAGATGCGCCTTTACCTGGCTGGTATGTTATTGATCGGACCGCAAACCCGCCCACGTGGGCAAATCTTGAAACAAGCACTACGAAGGTATCCTGTGGTAAACGTAGCTCGGATTGTAGAATTCTTTGCCATTTTAGAGGCTTAGTTTTCGTGCTGGTTTATTTTCCGAACGTTAGCTGCTAAATGTGAAAATTGACATGTGTAAAACTGTAACCGCTTTTGCTACAATGAATTTTTTCTTGCCACGCCACCCCACTCCCCTCCCCCACTTAACCGTAGCTATGGATCCCTTTAGCAGTTTAGCAGGTAGGGTGCGACAGCGACAGTTGCTGTTTTTTCACAAGCACCTGTTACATCTCTCTCTCTCTCTCTTCCTTTTTTTCCCCGTAGCTTAGATACGGATGAACGAAAAACTGATATGACTTATGAATAAATGTTTCCCGCTCATCAGAGATTTTTGTTATTATTACTGATCGGCTAAGCTACCAACAGGTGACTCACAAGCGAAGCACAACAGGATGTTCCATTTACAAGAAAGCTATTGGCTGCCACGGAACATACGCACTAAATCCACCTTAATAAGTCCCAGCAATTACTGTTTATTTTTTAATTCCGACAGCAAGGAAGACCTACAAATTGATTTTGTCCCCTTCCAGCCAGTATTGATTCGTAAGGACTACACAAAAGGGCTCCTCCCATTTTTTACGATGGGTAAATTAGCATGAAATTACTGCGTCATATCGATTAACTATACTCTTTTTTTTGTTTCTTATGTTTACGGAGCGTTTTGTAGTGTACGGAGGCAGCGCTACGACACCAAAGTCAACATGAAATATCAGCGTCATTTATTATTTTCGTTTTTTATAGAAGCCATGGAGCTGCAAGTGTGCAAATCAACATAGAATCGGAATTTGTAGTGCTGCAGCCACATTTCATGGTATCGGCACAGTGCATGATTTGTGTTGACGCTTTGTCAAATGCTGAAGACTGGGATTAATTCTTATATTTATGGAGGCAAATTATGTATCTCTCATTTTATTAACATGCCCACTGCCTTCTCGCTTAAGTGTGTTTCGCCGTCAGGAAATTCCTAGCTATATTATGGCCTTTTAGTGAGTTATGAATATGCTAATTTGCCGGTGTAGAGTATCTAAACAGCAGATATCTCTTTAAGACTGAAGGGTACAGGTCTCCAAATTTCAGAATAGGTCATCTACTAACCAGGGTTACACCTACAGACCAAGCAAATCTTAACATTTGAATTCAAAGAGACTGCGAAAAAAGGATTATTGTTGTAAATGGTGAAACTACTCAGTTTCCGATCTCATCTGAATTCATTCCCACATATGTAATTCACCTGGACCTTTTCTAAACCAAAAGCAACCTACCTTAATGTCCACCATTCAAGAGTAGTCAGCTCCACACTTCAGCCTGTCAGATTAATAAATAAACAATACTTTCACTTTAGCATTTGGCATCCTTTACATGTGAAATATCCTTCATGCACATCCTTGATCTCTATGATTAACATATCCATTCAAATACTGTGTTGGCATATGAAAATGTTGCTACATGTTCTCACAGTTAGTCCGTAAGGCTCATTTACAAACAGATCCTTGAAAATAAGACTCAATTAAAAAGTTAGAAAAAAAGGAGTTTAATGAGAAAAAGGATGTCGTCTCTCTCTGAAATAAGACCACTGAAACCAGTTTTTCTTCCATTTAACCCCAATAAAGAATGTTGAAGATTAGATGGGTAGATTGTAGAAATAATGAAACGGTCCAAGTCAAATAGGGGAGAAAGGAGTTTCTGACAGATTGACTAACAGTAGAGGACACATCTTGAGCTATCAAGGAATCATTAATTTGTAATGGAGAGTAGTGTGTGGGGTAAAAATTGTACAGGAAACCAAGGCTCAACCACAGTAATAAAATATAAAATGCACACACAGTATAAATCATTATAATTTCCTTCCATTTTCACTAAAATTCATGCTTGTGTTCACCTCCCACCACCACACACTACCATTCAGACTGTATCCACCTGTAAGGAATACCAAATAGAAAGCTAAAGTAATGACTCAAATTAGTGTGGCTGGCTGATTTCTTACTAAAATATTTGATGAGCCAGCTAATATGAAAACACACCAGAACCTTTTCATTGGTAATTTAGCAGCACAGTTCATGCAAGGTTAAATGTCATAACACATTTATCTCATTCTCTATTAAAATAGTTTGCAGACCATCAAATAAACTAGTGTCTGCCATCTTGTCTGCATGCACAATAAATGTGGCATACTGACATATGAGACAAGCATTGCATGCTGGAAGGCTCTCTGAACAGAGCAAGAAGCCTTTTGCAACCACACTGTCTACTGCATCCTACATTCTGAACTGGTGATCCTCCGATGCCTCAGAATGTATCCTATCAACCATTCCCTTCTTTTAGTAAAGCTGTGAACAAATTTCTTGTCACCCAAATTCTATTCAGTACCTCCTCATTAATTATGTGATCTCCCCACCTAATTTTTAGCATTCTTCTGTAGCACCACATTTCAAAAGCTTCTATTCTATTCTTATCTAAACCATTAACCATCCATGTTTCATTTCAATACATGGCTCTAGAAAGCTTCAGGAAAGACTATTTAACACTTAGTCTCTGTATGTCCATCTTTTCAGAGATGGTTGCGAGACTTGGCTGTTCAATACAGGATGTCAAATTAAACACCTTTCAGCCAACTAGTTTCCAAACTTATTTATTTGGCTACCAGTTTTGGCTATTTACTACACCATCTTCAGGCCCCAGACCAAGGTGTAGGATCAGCAGTTAATGATTGAAGATATCGCTATACCAAGTATAAATCTAATAATACCAGTATTGTTGGCCCCTGTTTTGATCACAACTGAGGTGGAATCTTCCAACATGTTGGTCAGAGGCCTCAAGGTGGTGTAGTAAATCGCCAAAACCGATAGCCAAATAAAATGAGTTTGGAAACTAGACAGCTGAAAGGCATTTAATTTGACATCCTTTTAACTCTGAAGTCTCTATTCAATGTTAATACATTTCTCTTCTTTAGAAATACTTTCCTTGCCATTGTCAGTCTACATTTAATATCATCTCTATGACACCCATAAATTATTTTGCTGCTCAAAAATTCTGATGTATATCACCTGCATCTTACAAACGTACATCTTGCACACCAGATGGAAGAGTTTTTATTTGACTGGCTCTGCCACGGCACTCAGTAGATCTGATGGAATGTTGTCAGTTCTCAGGGACTTGTTTAGACTTGGATCTCTCAGCACCAGGCCGGCCGCGGTGGTCTCGCGGTTAAGGCGCTCAGTCCGGAACCGCGCGACTGCTACGGTCGCAGGTTCGAATCCTGCCTCGGGCATGGATGTGTGTGATGTCCTTAGGTTAGTTAGGTTTAAGTAGTTCTAAGTTCTAGGGGACTGATGACCGCAGTAGTTAAGTCCCATAGTGCTCAGAGCCATTTGAACCATCTCTCAGCACCCTATCAAATTCTTCTCAAAGTATCAATCTCCCATCTCATTTTCATCCACATTCTCTTCCATTTTTATAATATTGCCTTCACGTTCATCTCCCGTGTACAGACCCTCTACATACTCCTTCCACCTTTAACCTTTCCCTTCTGTGCTTAGGACCAATTTTACATCTGAGCTCTTAATTTCATACCACTGCTTCCCCAAAGGCCTCTTTAACTTTCCTGCAGATAGTATCTATCTTTCCTCTAGTTCATTGGTACCAGGTGACCAACTCTACCTTACTTATTTCTTTGAACGTTGAGAAGGGCACCGTGCAGGCTCTAGACCAGAGATAGTCAACCTGGTCTACTGTCCATTAGTGAGCGTTCCAGCTGTCAAGGTGGGCAGTAGGTGGTTTAAAAATATTTTCATAAATTTTGATGTAAAGAATGTGATAAAGAATTATTATTATAAAAAGTCTGTTCAAAAAATGCCGCAATGTTGTCCACAAAATTTGTCTGTTTTTACCATTTACTTATCGTGCATGGTCTCCATCGAAATACTCTCCTCCACAATTGATACAGCGCTCCCAGCACCGTTTACACTTCCGGGCACAGTCTTGGTAGGCCTCTTGTCTGGAGACTACGGGGGATGAGGCAGCACACTAATTTCACTTTTTGTGCAACAGTCATGCAGCAACAGGGATGAATGTGCAGGTACATTATCGTGATGTATGAGCCATGAATTGTCTGACACATTTCAGGCCATTTCCTTCCCACATTTTCTCGCAAGCATTGCAACATATCCCGATAGTACCATCGCTTAACTGTCTGTCTCTGTGGCATGAATTCATGATGAACTAATCCTTCAAAGTCAAAGAAAACTATCAGCATGGCTCTGACATTTGACCTGAAGAACTTTTTTCTGTCTTGTAGAATCTTTCCCGACCCATTGTAGAGATTGAACCTTGGTCTCAACATCATAACCATAGACCCACGTCTCACCCCCAGTTGTTATTCTCTTAAGGAACACCTCATTCTCATTTGTGTGATTCAATAGCTCTTAGAAGATTGTGAGGTGAAGGTCTTTCCGATCTTGACTCTTGAGCTGTGGGACAAACTTGGCGGCAACATGATGCATTTCAAGAAAATGTGTAAAGATTTCATGACATGATACAACTGAAATGTTACATTATTCTGCAATCTCTTGGACAGTCAGTCTTTGATTGGCACACACAATTTCGTTGACATTGCTGTCATGAGCATCATCAGTAGACATCAAAGGGAGTCCTGAACAAGCGTCATCTTTAACATCTATCCAGCCATTTTTAACCTGTGCGAACCATTCGTAACACAGAATAAGGCTTAAGCACTTATCACTGTAGACTACCTAAATCATTTAGTGTGTCTCTGTGAAGTTTTTTTGAATTTTACACAAAATTTAATGCAGAGGTATTGCTCTGCTAACTCTGCCATTTCGAAATTCGCAAACTGTGCGACAACGTTGTACTCAATACAACACTGAACAATAACTGAGAGACATACAATAATGAAACTTTCCGCAGTTACACATTAAACACAGGTGTGCGTAGGGATGCAAACCACATTTCTCTCCAATACACCACTGGTGTAAAATTACAAATGTCTGGAATTCTTCCCACAGACATTGTATGTTGTATCTTGCTGTAACTATGCTTTATAAATTTTGTAAAGTGACTTTTCCCTACATTGTAACACATCATTACCAGTGGCTTCGCTTGGTTGTAAAGGTTGGGGAGGCTCTACAGTTATTATAGGGAGACAAAATAGTACAATAAACAATAATTTAAACAAATGAAACAAAATGTATCAAATAAAACAACAACAACGACTACCACCACTACTACTACTACTACTACCACTACCACCGCCACTAATAATAATAATAATAATAATAATAATAACTAACTTGTTCAAGAAAGGATGACAAATTTCTAGAACTGCAGCAGCAAGAGAAGAAGCATTCATATTTTCTTGTACACAAGTGCAATGCGCCTGTCTTTGCTTTACACAAATAAGTCTATAACTTGGTCTACAAAGATCTGATCACTGGATAGCTCTCCAAGTAGTGTCTTTTCTATTGCTAACGTGCTCAAACACGACAACCGGGTGTTGGACATTGAATTCCTTAAATAATTATTCACTCGTTTAAGAGTACTCATGCTTCGTTCTATGCTTGCTATAATTACGGGTAGGGTCAAAACCAAAAGCAGGAACTTTGTTATTTCTTCATAAACAGAGTTTAAATCATTGCTGACAACGTACTTTAAGAGGATTCTTGGAGATAAAGTGTTTTTTCTCATCAGCGTATATGTTACTCAGTTCATGCTCAAGTTGTTCTTGTTCATAAAAAGGATACTGTTCAAATAACTGAAGCAGTTTCAACTTTGGGAATTCTTTTTGATAGTTTGGGAAACACTTTTTGTTCAGAAGTTCACCAAACTGAATTTGGGATAAACTCTTTAAATCTTCTTTCCATCTGAACAATTTGCAAATCCATTATCTCATAAGTTAATGCCCTGAGAGGTGTCATTTGACTGTCACAGAATAATAAGTTGCCATTCAAACAGAAATTTTATTTAATGCATTCATCAACGAATGTTTTCGTTCTTAATTGTCATAAGTTTCTCAAAACAGTTCTTATTTCGTCGTGGCAAGCAATTATACTGACAGATTTTGACTGAAGAACATTAAAGAGATGATCGACATAAACAAAGCACCCTCGGTAGATGCAAAGCAAGTAGACAAATGTAGGATCATCCATTTGTCGTTTCATTCCCGCAGCACAGCTCAAAGATTCTGGGTCCCATTAAGAGTCTGTATCATCAATTATATAATTAAAAGCACCATATAACTCTGAGAAGTGACTAGATATTGTTGAAACTGCTCTGGAACGAAAGTTTCAGCGAGTGCTGCTCGCGTCTGGCAGTTTAAATCCTTTCTCAGTTAGCAATACAGTTTGTTTTGATGATTTGCTGAAAAACAAATGGAATGTAGTACTATCACTTACAAACATGCATAGTTGTCATATGATTTTGGAGGCATGTAACAGTACCAAATTCAGGTGGTGTGCTTAATAATGAATAAACAGCGCATGGAGACAGAACTGCTTCACCAATTGCTGTAGTCTTCTTTCTCTGCCCTCCATTACTGAAGCGCCATCATCTGTTTGACTAACCACTTTTCCTTTCAAATTCCATTCTTTCAATACTGCATGAATAATGTTTGGCAAACCTACAGCAGTTTAATCTCCAGAAACATCATAAAATCCAACGAATCTTTCCTCAATTTTGTCTGCAATACAGTATCTGAATATTATAATCATTTGACTCTTGCATGATGTGTCTAATGTTTCATCAGCCTGAATTGAAATGAAATTGCAGTTCTGAATTTCAGACTTTATTTTCTCATTAACTGCCAAAGTTATCATGTCTATTACATCATTCTGTATATCTGGAGAAGTTCCTTTAAAGGTTGATGATGACAGATGGTCTCTGATTAACTGCTCTCCTTGAGCTAGTAAATCCAACAATTCCAGATAGTTACCGTAGTTGCTAGAGGATCTGTCTTCTCGATGGCCGCAAAAGGCTAGTTCTTGTTTACAAATAAATACAATTGCCTGAATAAGACGAGCCAATACTCTCTTGTCGGATACAACTTGTTCATTTTATTTTGTTGCCGTCAGACGAGTGGCTTCAGAAAGGGCGTGCTCTAGTCTACTTTTGCCCAATAACTGAAATGATTCTTTGTTCTGCAGGTGACGTTTTGATATCTGATGCTTTTGTGCTTTCCTGTGAAAGTTCTTTATTGTACAAATGCCCTCACTGCACCATTCCTTTTCACCACCGAATCTGTTATTAACTGCATTCGCAGTCAGCCAAGTATACTTTTTGTACCAGGCTGTCTGAAAAGTGCATTTTTGTTTGGCTTCACTTAAAACTACTTTGAGTATAGGAATAGGTCGTTTGTCCTTCAATTCGCACTTTTATCGTTCGTTAATGTAGAAAAAGGTGTTTTTAATAAAAATTCTAAAAGGTGTTCAGATGCTGGCTCACTCATGTTGGCGACACAACGAAAATATGCGCTAAAATCACACAAGAATGACTATGAACACCAACCGCGCGACTGTTCAATTCCGTGTTAAAAGCCAGCATAGAAGCGGCAGAGACTAGTCTCGATACCTGCTAGCAAGTGCAGCGCACTGGCCTTTGTGGAAGAGGGAAGTGGAGGGGAGCCGTGAAAGCCACTAAAGCGCGCTGGCACACACAGCCAGGTAAGGGAAGGGAGGCAGAGACTGGGAGCAGTCGAGTTTCAAGCAGGCAGATACACATATACACAGGGTGTGGCGCGGCTACAAAAACTGATGTCGTCACACATTTAGAGCTCTTAGCAGAAAGTTATTTATATTTTTGTTATGAATTACTATTGCATCTTTTTTAAGCAGGAATACTGGGGAGACTAAGTCTCAAAGTCTCCCCTCACGCTACGCCACTGATCATTACTGAGTAACCAGTAAACAGAAAGTTTTACTGCTAACATGGACACAAAAGTCCTGTAAAACAGAATGACTACCTCTGCTCTAGACTATTCTGTCTGCTCAGAACAAACTGTCTCCTCTGCAGTGGCACCCTCATGACTGTATGTAACTCTGTATAAAATACCATTTAATTGGTTAAATGTGTCCAAAAGACTTATTAATGGAAACATGTGGAGCATCTAAGAAAGCCCGCCCCCACTCCCCCCTTAAAGTCAAATGCAAATACTGTGGTACGATTACATGACACATTTAAAATCTCAACATTTTACAGTTAAGATATTCTCAGGAGTGCAGTCCCTCTTGTATTTTACTAAATACTGGACAGATAAAACATCTACTCAACAAGCGACAGCAGGAGAACAACACTTATATACAGTTTTAAATTTGCATGCTTTCAGAGCCAGTGGCTCCTTCTAGCAGAAAGGTTGAAGGGGAAGGAAGACAGATGAAGAAAAAAGCCTCACAGCGTTAAGCGAATGAGGATATTTTGGAAATGCTCTCCTGCACATCCTGTCTGATAAGCCTCCCCTGGTCCGTGGTTCTGGGCAACTTCTCAAAACTGTGCCCCATTTGCTAAACTTCGTCAGTCCTTTTCATTTCTCTTCCTTCCACTTAACCATTCTCAGAAGAAGGGGACACTGACTCCAAAAGCTTGCAAATCACCTTAACCTTTATATGGGAGTGTTCTTCTGCTGTTGCTTGGTGAATAGACTTTTTTATCTATCCAGTCACATTATAGTTTAAAAATTGAGAATAGATTATTATTGTTGAAATATTACCTAACACAAAAGAATTCTTGGCGTCTTTAGTAACTGAGATGCTGGGCACCTCTGAAGCTGGGACAGGGTTGGTATTTTCCCCACACCAAGTATTACAACCTCATGCTTTGTGTAGATCCCACTTGACTGTATTGCTCTCAGATGATTTCCAAAAATCAGTTACATGTGAAGGAAAGCAACTGTTTGGTATGTTGTTGATCCTGGAACAATAGAGTACTTGTCATGCTGAGGGTGCGAAGCAGTCACTTCTCATCCATTTGTGGTTCCTTGTGGAGGATCAGATGTATCATGGCCAGTTCATAGCCTTCACAAATGTAGATCTATTTTATATGAGCCTTTTATATGTGCAGCTTTGTCAAAATCCACTGCTTGAAGCATATCAATCTGTAAATCAGACACCAACCAACCATGTCACACATACGTTGGTGACAACAATGTTCAATTGATTGCAGCATATGTGTAATTTTAAAAATATAATGTATGTGAAAGATAGTACAGGCACAAAAATGGCACTGTCTATCCACATCTGTATCAATGTTCTTTCCCTTCAGCAATTTGTTAATCACCAGAAGACACTGCTGCTGTTTGAATTACGGTGTTCACCTAGTAGGTCTTCTTAGATAATTTTTTAATGAATTTTCTCTAGTTACTGGTACAATTTGTATTTTGCAAAAATGAAATGAAATGATCATGTAGCATTATTGGTTGGGAAACTCCAACTGGGATTGTTCAGCCATCTGGTACAAGTCTTTCTGTTTAACATCACATCAGTGAACTGTGTGTTGAAGATAAAATGATGATGAGAACAACAGATTCCCTGAGTGAATAAAGTCTCCCACCCAGCTGGCAATTGAACCCAGTCCTCCAACATGGCAGTCAGCCATGCTGACCTCTCAGCTACGAAATGGCTCTGAGCACTATGGGACGTAACATCTGAGGTCATCAGTCCCCTAGAACTTAGAACTACTTAAACCTAACTAACCTAAGGACATCACACACATCCATGCCTGAAGCAGGATTCGAACCTGCGACCGTAGTGGTCACGCGGTTCTAGACTGAAGTGCCTAGAACCGCTTGGCTACACTTGCTGGCTCTCAGCTACGAAAGCAGACATTTTACAGAAATGGAACAGACAATGTCTTAGCAGTGATGATCAGTGCATATTGTATAAGGACGAAAATACAGAAAACTAAAATACAAATACAGAAAACTAAAAGTATTACAATAAAGTAATTTTGTGCAATCTCCAGCATTGCTAGTGCTCCTTACGATACAGATGCTTACACATGTAGAAAACTGTCATTAAAACGTTGTGTAGATTCTAGTGTGTCAGGATATAGAGGATGAAGAAAAAGCTAACAAAGTTTCGTGGAACATGCAAACGAATAGCTGAGAACAGTAGGCCCTACGCAGCGAATTTGTACTGCCCAAAAGTGTGGTAGTTTCCATATGTATGTTCTCAGCAAGTCTGGATTCATTAGTGTCCTCTGGTCCCAAATTATTAAGCAATGCATTATGTACAGTATTAACTTTCTGATGTCTTTTTCTGTCTCTGTTGTACTCCTTTCTAGTGGCAGCTACATCTCTACTGCTATTATAAAATGCATATGCTTAGATTGTCAGGAAGAAAAAAGCACAAACAAATGTGAATCATGAAAAGGATTATTCATAATAAAATATTTCAGTAAGTTACCAACTTAACAAGCAGCTCCAAGCATCAAAATATGTGTGCCAAATTGAACAGCAAACAGCACTCAGCAGGCAAGCAGTTTTGTCACTGGAGTTTAAACACAAATAATCAATCGCACCACGCAAGTCTCATTACAGAAATAATTTACCATGGCAGCAACAGCAACTTTACCTACCATGATTACTTCAATTGACAAAATAAAAGTACTCACATGAGTACTGTATCAATCTTAGTGCGCCTCAATGGTGCATGAGAATACATAAGAGAGAGAGGCCAGTACTGTGGCCACCACATTCTCCCGACCTCACTCCTATGGCTTTCTTGTAATAATAGTGTGGTGTACAAAACATCGATGGACAGTCCAGAATGGACGAAATTTTCACCAACATCTGTAGCATCAAAACTTTCATGGACACCTAGTGTGAAAATGGAGCATCTGTGACATTGAGTCACACAAAATGTATCTTTCATTTCCTCTAACTACTCGAAACTTTTGTGTGTATCGATTTTTATAGACCGTCTGTGCAACACCATTGTGTGGCAAAGTGACTGGGAGATCAGTTGACTGAAATGGCTAATGTATTGCAAAAAAGGTTATGCAATGAACATCAATGAAAATGAAACAAGGGTAATAGAGTGTAATCAAATCAGGTGATGGTGAGGGAATTAGACTACGAAACGAGGCACTAAAATAGAGAAATGAATTTAGCTGTTCAGCATAAAAATTGACAATGGTTCAGTAAGGAGCTTACAAAATGCAGACTGGCAATCGAAACAAAAGTGTTGGACAAAGAGAAATTCTAATAGAAATATTGTTACAAAACATTTTGTGAAGTTATCTGTCTAGAGTGTTGCCTTGTATGGAACTGAAATACACGAGGCGTGTTTTTTAAGTATGATCTGTTTGAACATAAGTACACAAATAAAGGTTATTTCAAAAAAGTACATTTATTTTCAGAAAGTACATACTTCACTCTATTTTTTGACACAGTTGCCAAGTTTGTTGAAACACATATCATACCTCTCAACCAATTTTAAAATACCCTCTTCATAAAAACTTGCCCCCCGTTCTGATAACAGAAAGTTCACTGCCGTTTCCACGTCATCATCATTGTAATGGTTATCACTGAGGTGTTGTTTGAGATGGAGGAACAGATGGTAATCGCTCGGCGCACGATCAGGACTGTAGGGTGGGTGGTCTAAAACTTCCCAGCCAAAACTGATCAATAAATCACGGGTCTGACCTGCAGTTTGAGATCTTGCATTGTCATGGAGAAGGACAATTCCCTTTGTCAGCATGCCACGTCTTTTGTTTTGAATCGCTCTGCGTAGCTTTCTCAGTGTTTGGCAGTATGCTTGTGCATCGCTAGTGGTTTCTGGTTCCTCGTTGCATGAAGTCGACCAGCAAAACACCATACCTATCCAAAAACACCGACGCCATGATTTTGTGCTGGTACAGAGCCTGTTTGGCCTTCACCTTTACAGGCGAGCGTGTGTGTCTCCATTCCATGTCTGTTGCTTCGATTCGGGCACGATATGCGAAACCCATGTTTCGTCTCCAGTTACGATCTGACTCAAGATAATGAGTCAAGAACTTCATCTCAAGATAACGAGTCAAGAACTTCATCATACACTCAAATCTTTGGTTTCTGTGGTCCTCTGTTAGGAGTTTCAGGACCCAATGGGAGCACAGTTTCCTAAACTTTAGGTGTTCAGAAACAATGTTGTAAAGCACTGATCTCGACATGTCAGGAAATTCTTTTGAGAGACCTGGTATTGTGAAGCACCTGTTTTCATGAACCCTCGCTTCAACTGAAGCCACCAAATCGTCTGTAATCAAAGAAGGGCGACCGGAGCAGTCCTCATCATGGACGTTGTCACGGCCAACTTTGGATTCTTGTACCCACTTACGCACTTTGCTTTCACTCACTCATAACAGTATCACCGCACATTTCGCAAATCTGTCGACGAATTTCTGCAGCAGACAGGTTTCTTGCTCACAAAAACCATATCACTGAGCGAACCTCACACGTGGCAGGCGAATTGATAGTCTTAAACATTTTGAAGCAGAGAACAGAACCATACAGGTTAGCTACAGAGCTGAAATTGAGCACAGTTGTTCCTGAGGCAAGCCGGTACACAGTGCAGGCGCTCGTTGTGGTATGCGCACGAACTACTAGTGTCTACTACAAAACGGACCTTACTGAAAACACACACCTTGTAGATAATAAACAGGACAGACAAGTAAAATCAGAAGCTTTTGAAATGTAGTGTCCAAGGAGAATAATAAAGACTAGAGGGATATATCAAGTAACTAACAGAGGTTTTGCATTGAATTGGCAAGAAGGAAGCTTCATGATGCAACTTCACTAAAAGGTGAAATAAGTTGACAGGATAATCATTAGGTGTCAAGTAATAGCTGATTTGGTAATGGGAAGGTGTCATGGGAAGTTTTTCAGGTGTGTGTGTGTGTGTGTGTGTGTGTGTGTGTGTGAACACACACACACACACACACACACACACACACACACACACACACACACACACACACAGACTGAAGATTACAGTAACATCTATGTCACAGTAAATATTAGAACAAAATATTAAGTGTTAGAAAAATAAGGAACAACAAATACATAGGATCAACAGGGGCACTGTAACTGATATTGCAGTGAAGTATTCATTTGCTTCTGTAGCTGACACAGATTATCACTTTTGCCAAAATCCTCGTGATTATACACCGAGGGTCATCATACTCACTTTAAAGGGACTAAATATCTCCGTTATCAGTCCACCATTTCACTGGAAATTCACGTAATGCAAAATAAGAAAGAGAGAACTGTCAGGTCCAGAGTATGTGACTTTGTTGTCAAGATTGGAAATGTGCATAACAATAGTTTAAAATAGATAATTAGAAATGAGACAAAACTGAGGCAGCTAAAAACTACAATTGTTCACTGAAGGATACCCCATGAAGGGTCACCATAGTCAGTATGATTACACTGAGGTGACAAAAGTCATGAGATGCCTCATAATATCACGTCAGACCACTTTTTGCCTGGCGTAGCACAGCAACTTGAAGTTGTTGGAAGTCCCTACAGAAATACTGAGCCATGCTGCATCTAAAACCATCCATAAATGCAAAAGTGTTGCACATGAAGGAGTTTTTGCATGAACTGACCTCTTAATTATGTCCCATAAATGTTCTATAGGATTCATGTAAGATGATTGTGTGGCCAAATCATTCACTCGAAATGTCCAGCATGTGCTTCAAATCATTCATGTACAACGGTGGCCTGGTGACGCATTGTCATCCATGAAATTCCACTGTTATTTGGGAATATGAATGGCTGCAAATAGCCGAACATAACCACGATCCAGTCCGTTCATGTAAACACAGCCCACACCATTAAGGAGCCACCAGCAATTTGCACAATACCTTTGTGGCAGCTTGCGTACATGGCTTCAAGGGGTCTGAAGCCACACTCTGACCCTACCATCAGCTCTTACCAAATGAAACTGTGATTCATCTGACCATGACACAGTTTTCCAGTCATCTAGGGTTAAACCGATATGCTCATGAGCCCAGTAGAGTTACTGCAGGTGATGTCATTCAGTTAGCTAAGGCATTAGTGTCATCTGCTGCCACAGCCCATTAACACCAAATTCCACCACTCGGTCCTAACACACACATTTTTTGTACATCCCATGCTGATTTCCAACGTTATTTCACACAGTGTTGTTTCTCCATTGACACTGACAAATGCCGCTGCTCTTGGTTGTTTAGTAAAGGCTACTGGACACTGCATTGTCCATAGTGAGAAGTAATGCCTGAAATTTAGTGTTCACAGTACACTCTTGACCACTGTGGATGTCGCAATATTGAATTCCCAAACCATTTCCGAAATGGAATGTCCCATGCATCTAGCGCCAAATAACAGTTGGCATTCAGAGTCTGTTAATTCCCTTTGTGTAGCCATAATCACGCCTGAAACCTTTTCACGTGAATCACCCAAGTACAAATGGCTGCTCTGCCAATGCACTGCCCTTTTATATCTTGTGTATGTAATACTACCACCACCTTTATCGTGCATATCACTACCCCACGACTTGTCACTACAGTGTAAAATGGCATGAGGAAATGAAGACCACTCAGAGTAGAGAGCTAATTAGACTAAAGAGCTGGATGAATAAAATATATACGTAAAGATTTTAAAATGCCCGACAATGCAGAGGCGGAAGGTAGCTTGAGGCAAACTGGGGCACATGCCGGAGTGAGAGGTACTCCCTCCAAATATACCCTTGACACCAAATGTTGAGGCACATTATATTTTGTTATATAATCTGGTTTCCCTCAGGAAACATGACTTTGTTAACTGCTACCCCAATGTCCCTGATTATCTGGGGTAGGGAGGCATGCAGGTTGATGGCTTTTGTCTCTCTTCAGCCAACAAGGCGCACATTGTGAGAATATGGGCTACCATGGGATGGTTAGTTTTCTTGATGTAAAAGGAACTTGTGGTTACGTCTGATGTGGCAGATATGTAGCTGTCAGAATACAATGGCTTTTGAGAGGCTTGGACAGAAGTATACCATGCCTTGGTGGTTCCCTTAATTGTCCTCTACTTGAAGATTGTGCTGACCTGCCATTCCATATCACAGGTTTCAAATTTTGATCCCACAGTTGCAATTTTAGGGCTGTTCTCAGCCTGTGCCCAGTACTCTGAGTTCGATTTTGACTCCTGTGGTGGCTTCTTTAGCTAATTTGTCAGCAAGTTCATTTCCTGGAACACCTGCATGGCTCAGTATCCAGATGAATGTCAAAACCCTTCTGGCATCTGTCATATGAAGAGCACGGAACCAACAGAGAAGGAAAATGTGAATGGATAATACACTCACAATCAATGAAAAATTTAATTTCTAAAAAAGTTAACTTTTATTTTCCATAGTGAATTGGAATATATCACAAATCACAATAATGTTGGAAATATTGCCGCATAATATATGTAAATACTATGTATAAATATTTAATATACTATAAAATAACGTACACACATACACATACAGCAACACTGTTATCCTACTAATGAAGTCACTAGTTCTGCTACATCTTCACTAGTTGATCTTACTGTCAGCTGCATTGTGACACCTTCAGCAAGTGCTAATTTCGCTCGGACCAGCATATCATGACCTCCGCGAAACACCCCTGTACAGGAAATAGAAAGGATTCAAGTTCGTTATACGAGTAAAAATACTACTGGTATGAAAACAAATGTATACATTCACTGCTACGTAAGGCTGAAGATGGAATCCAAGTTTCTTAATTCAACAAAGGGAATTCTTCAAGAATGGTGTCGCTTACACTTTTCTTTCTCACTGAAACTTCTCCTTTCTATATCAATCACATTAGCACTTAAACTGCTTTTGACGCCAAATATTTCTAAAAACAATTCTAAATCTTCCACCTTCTTTTCAACGCCTTTCATCACAATGACTTCGGGCCACTAGTTGATCTTACATAAAACAGAATCTTATTTAAAAAATACTGTGTTTTGACAATAATTAAAACCAGCTTAAATTTTCTTGCATAGTTCTTTGGTTGCCATCTCACTTTATTTAAAAAGAAACTTTATACTATGTTAAACACCCACTTCCTGAGTTCTTGTAATTCGAGACTCATAGCATTTCCATGATTGCAGACTCAAATTTAAAAACGCCAAAATTTTTTGAAGAACTCTTCCTGCAGCAGCTTTTAGGTTTTATCACCTATTCTTAATCATAATTTCTGAAAGAAGAATCTGATCTGTTGCTCTGCCATCCAAGATAGATTCTACCTCTTTATTCTTCAGTGGACTGTGGTTCTAGTTTTCCTTTTTTATTTATTAATTTTAGTCTGGTTTGAGTTGCTTGAGAGCTGTTTAAGCCTGCACTGCAGCTTGCTGCTTCGTCCGCAGCTTTCTACAATTGATACGAAGCCAGGATAGATTTTTCTCATCTATCTTAAATGGGTTGTTGAATGAGATTCCTAAAATTAAATTACATATTGTTCTACCAGTTTTATCAAGAACTGAAAGTTTAGGAAAAAAACTTAGAAATACATTCTCTATTCGATTTCCTCAGCCACTCCCACTCTTATTTTGCTTTTGTTCCTGATATCTTCAAGCCATAAATTTTCATATACAACATGCAAGAAATAATTATACTAAACTCATAAAAATTAGAGATGTATGTGCTACTGTACACTACACACTTTACCTGCCAGAAACAATGTGTGTGCCGACTTTCCTTCAGGTACTCTGTCTGACCTCTCAGCTGGCTGCATGCCAAGGAAGTTGATAATGGATTTCACAGCCTCTTCCAGTGTATTCATGCTTGATAGTGCATAAATATCCTCCATTTCACAATATGCTTCTGCTGCTTCATCCCACGAAGCACCAAAATTTACTTTGCTAACCTTCTGGATTTGGTCACTGAGAGTTACTTCAACATCCTCCAACTGCAAACACAATTGCAAGAATGAGAATTGAGAAAATAAAATAAACTCAGTTATTCTACCTATGAACAACAAATTTATTTAACAAGTTGACTGCCATGAGACCAGTGGCAGCGTAAGCAGAGCCACTCTCTGTGCTCGCGCCACAGCCCCTTGGCAGTCAACGTTTTAGATTCCTGTCTTATTATGAAAAAGTGAATGAGTATTTCAATATTGAGGTTTTAGTCTTCAGTCCAGAGACTGGTTTGAAGCAGCTTTCCATGCTACTCTATCCTGTGCAAGCTTCTTCATCTCCGAGCAACTACTGCAACCTACATCCTTCTGAATCTGCTTAGTGTATTCGTCTCTTGGTCCCCCTATATGATTTTTACCCTCCATGCTTCCCTCCAATACTAAATTGGTGATCCCTTGATGCCTCAGAATATGCCCTACCAGCTGATACCTTCTTCTAGTCAAGTTGTGCCAGAAATTTCTCTTCTCTCCAATTCTATTCAATACCTCCTCATAGTTATGTGATCTACCCATCTACTCTTCAGCATTCTTCTGCAGTACAACATTTCGAAAGCTTCTATTCTCTTCTTGTCTAAACTATTTATCGTCCATGTTTCACTTGCATACATAGCTACACTGCATACAAATACTTTCAGAAACAACTTCCTGACACTTAAATCTATACTCAATGTTCACAAATTTCTCTTCTTCACAAACACTTTCCTTGCCATTGCCAGTCTAGATTTTATATTCTCTCTACTTCAACCATCATCAGTTATTTTGCTCCCCAAATAGCAAAACTCCTTTACTACTTTAAGTGTCTCATTTCCTAATCTAATTCCCGCAGCATCACCCAATTTAATTCGACTACATTCCATTATCCTCGTTTTGCTTTCGTTGATGTTCATCTTATACCCTCCTTTCAAGACACTGTCCATTCCGTTCAACTGCTCTTCCAGGTCCTTTGCTGTCTCTGGCAGAATTACAATGTCATTGGCAAACCTCAGTTTTCATTCCTTCTCCATGAATTTTAATTCATACTCCAAATTTTTGTTTTGTTTTCTTTATTACTGCTTGCTCAATATACAGATTGAATAACAGTGGGGATAGGCTACAACCCTGTCTCACTCCCTTCCCAGCCACGGCTTTCTTTCATGTCCCTTGACTCTTTATAACTGCCATCTGGTTTCTGTACAAATTGTAAATAGCCTTTCCCTGTATTTTATCCCTGCCACTTTCAGCATTTGAAAGAGAGTATTCCACTCAATGTTGTCAAAAGCTTTCTACAAGTGTACAAATGCTAGAAACGTAGGTTTGCCTTTCCTTAATCTATTTTCTAAAGTAAGTTTTAGGGCGAGTATTGCCTAGCATGTTCCCAGATTTCTACGGAATCCAAACTGATCTTTCCCAAGGTTGGTTTGTACCAGTTTTTCCATTTTTCTGTAAAGAATTCGTGTTAGTATTTTGCAGCCACGACTTATTAAACTGGTAGGTTGGTAATTTTCACACCTGTCGACACCTGCTTTCTTTGGGATTGGAATTATTTATTCTTCTTGAAGCCTGAGGGTATTTGTATTTCAATGTAGTATGTTGAATAAATAAGACAATTTTATAATTCTCAACTTATATCACAAACTCAACAAATACCCAAAATATTATGGATTTTGTTCTAAAAGAAAGAAAAAAAACCACCAGAAATAATAAAAACTGGGAAAGGAAGATTAGATTTTAATGTCTCTCTTACCATGAGGTTATTAGTTCAAGGCTCAAAGTTTGACACGTCGAAAGAGTAGGAAAATGGCTGTGACATCTTCAAAGCAGACATCTTACAGGGTGTTTCAAAAATGACCGGTATATTTGAAACGGCAATAAAAACTAAACGAGCAGCGATAGAAATACACCGTTTGTTGCAATATGCTTGTGACAACAGTACATTTTCAGGCAGACAAACTTTCGAAATTACAGTAGTTACAATTTTCAACAACAGATGGCGCTGCAGTCTGGGAAACTCTATAGTACGATATTTTCCACATATCCACCATGCGTAGCAATAGTCTCTGAATGAAATTACCCGAAACCTTTGACAACGTGTCTGGCGGAATGGCTTCACATGCAGATGAGATGTACTGCTTCAGCTGTTCAATTGTTTCTGGATTCTGGCGGTACACCTGCTCTTTCAAGTGTCCCCACAGAAAGAAGTCACAGGGGTTCATGTCTGGCGAATAGGGAGGCCAATCCACGCCGCCTCCTGTATGTTTCGGATAGCCCAAAGCAATCACACGATCATCGAAATATTCATTCAGGAAATTAAAGACGTCGGCCGTGCGATGTGGCCGGGCACCATCTTGCATAAACCACGAGGTGTTCGCAGTGTCGTCTAAGGCAGTTTGTACCGCCACAAATTCACGAAGAATGTCCAGATAACATGATGCAGTAATCGTTTCGGATCTGAAAAATGGGCCAATGATTCCTTTGGAAGAAATGGCGGCCCAGACCAGTACTTTTTGAGGATGCAGGGACGATGGGACTGCAACATGGGGCTTTTCGGTTCCCCATATACGCCAGTTCTGTTTTTTGACGAAGCCGTCCAGGTAAAAATAAGCTTCGTCAGTAAACCAAATGCTGCCCACATGCATATCGCCGTCATCAATCCTGTGCACTATATCGTTAGCGAATGTCTCTCGTGCAGCAATGGTAGCGGCGCCGAGGGGTTGCCGCGTTTGAATTTTGTATGGATAGAGGTGTAAACTCTGGCGCATGAGACGATACGTGAACGTTGGCATCATTTGGACCGCAGCTGCAACACGGCGAACGGAAACCCAAGGCCGCTGTTGGATCACCTGCTGCACTAGCTGCGCGTTGCTATCTGTGGTTGCCGTACGCGGTCGCCCTACCTTTCCAGCACGTTCACCCGTCACGTTCCCAGTCCGTTGAAATTTTTCAAACAGATCCTTTATTGCATCGCTTTTCGGTCCTTTGGTTACATTAAACCTCCGTTGAAAACTTCATCTTGTTGCAACAACACTGTGTTCTAGGCGGTGGAATTCCAACACCAGAAAAATCCTCTGTTCTAAGGAATAAACCATGTTGTTACAGCACACTTGCACGTTGTGAACAGCACACGCTTACAGCAGAAAGACGACGTACAGAATGGCGCACCCACAGACTGCGTTGTCTTCTATATCTTTCACATCACTTGCAGCGCCATCTGTTGTTGAAAATTGTAACTACTGTAATTTCGAAAGTTTGTCCGCCTGAAAATGTACTGTTGTCCCAAGCATATTGCAACAAACGGTGTATTTCTATCGCTGCTCGTTTAGTTTTTATTGCCGTTTCAAATATACCGGTCATTTTTGAAACACCCTGTAGCTGTTGCCTTAATTCACAGAAACTTTGGTAAACCTAGATTTATTGTCCAGACAGGGTTTGAACCCAGTTTCTCTTATGAAGCAGTCTAGTGGCTTAGTCATTATGCCACCAGCTCTACATCTGCATCTATTCTCCGCAAACCATCTGACTGTGTGGCAGAAGGTACTTCTGGCACCATTACAGAATCCCACCATTCCCTGTTCCATTCACGAATAGTGCAAGGGAAAATTGATTCGTGGTGAACCTCCACATTACCTGTAATTTCTCAAATTTTCTCATTGTTGTCATTTTAGGAGTTGTATGTGGGAGGAAGTAATTTTTGCTAGACTGTTCCCAGAACATACTCTTTCATAATTTCAAGAACAAACCTCTCCACGATGCCCAACACGTCTCTCATAGCATCTGCCACTAGAGTTTGTCAAATATCTCCATAATATTTTCATGCCAACTAACAGATGAAGCAATGAAAAATGCTGCTCTTCATTGGATCTTGTCTCAGTCTTTGATCAAACCTTATTACTAGTATTAGTAATTAATTTGTCTAAGGAGGATTCTATAATTCCTTTCCACCTTCAATTTACATATAATACAATTTGTCAAGGTAATGTAAAGAAGAACATATGTCACATACGTAGACATGTAAATATATCTAAAAACAAAGATGATGTGACTTACCAAGTGAAAGTGCTGGCAGGTCGACAGACACACAAACGAACACAAACATACACACAAAATTCAAGCTTTCACAACAAACTGTTGCCTCATCAGGAAAGAGGGAAGGAGAGGGAAAGACGAAAGGATGTGGGTTTTAAGGGAGAGGGTAAGGAGTCATTCCAGTCCCGGGAGCGGAAAGACTTACCTTAGGGGGAAAAAGGACGGGTACACACTCGCACGCACACACACACACACACACACACACACACACACACACACACACACACACACACACATCCATCCACATATATACAGACACAAGCAGACATATTTAAAGACAAAGAGTTTGGGCAGAGATGTCAGTCGAGGCAGAAGTGCAGAGGCAAAGATGTTGTTGAATGACAGGTGAGGTATGAGTGGCGGCAACTTGAAATTAGCGGAGATTGAGGCCTGGTGGATAACGGGAAGAGAGGATATATTGAAGAGCAAGTTCCCATCTCCGGAGTTCGGATAGGTTGGTGTTAGTAGGAAGTATCCAGATAACCCGGACGGTGTAACACTGCGCCAAGATGTGCTGGTCGTGCACCAAGGCATGTTTAGCCACAGGGTGATCCTCATTACCAACAACTGACCTGCCTACACTGTGATGCATTCTATGTGGGAGTGACCAGCAACAAACTGTCCATTCGCATGAATGGACACAGGCAGACAGTGGAATCTTACCTTTACAGTTGAACAGAAGGTGGACAACAGTATTTCTAAAACCAAAAGCTGGAGTATGTTCCCTTCCACCTCTGCTAAACATGCTCTGAAAGAATGTCATTCATATGATGTGGAATGTGATGTTCTCTGTAGAGGGACTGAAGGCAGAAAACTAACATAATTCAAAACTCCGGCCATAAATAAACATCAATCAAAGAACACTGACCTGGTCCTTAACGACCAAATACTGTTCTATTACCTACCCTTACTAAAGTAACAGCAGCCAGTTACTTCCCTCAGCACTAGATAATAAGCTTGTTTTACTGTTCCACATCAACATTACACAGAATTGCGTTAGTATTTTGCAGCTGTGACTTATTAAACTGATAGTTCGGTAATTTTCACATCTGTCAACACCTGCTTTCTTTGGGATTGGAATTATTATATTCTTCTTGAAGTCTGAGGGTACTTCACCTGTCTCATACACCTTCCTCACCAGATGGTAGAGTTTTAAGTCAGGACTGGCTCTCCCAAGGCCGTCAGTAGTTCTAATGGAATGTTGTCTACTCCTGAGGCCTTGTTTCGGCTCAGGTCTTTCAGTGCTCTGTCAAACTATTCACGCAGTATCATATCTCCCATTTCATCTTCATCTACATTCTCTTCCATTTCTATAATATTGTCCTCAAGTACATCGCCCTTGTATAGACCCTCTATATACTCCTTCCATCTTTCTGCTTTCCCTTCTTTGGTTAGAACTGGGTTTCCATCTGAGCTCTTGATATTCATACAAGTGGTTCTCTTTTCTCCAAAGGTCTCTTTTAATTTACCTGTAGGCAGTATCTATCTTACCCCTTTTGAGATAAGCCTCTACATCCTTACATTTGTCCTCTAGCCATCCCTGCTTAGCCATTTTGCACTTCCTGTCGATCTCATTTTTGAGAGGTTTGTATTCCTTTTTGCCTGCTTCATTTACTGCATTTTTATATTTTCTCCTTTCATCAATTAAATTCAATATTTCTTCTGTTACCCAAGGATTTCTACTAACCCTCGTCTTTTCACCTACTTGATCCACTGCTGCCTTCACTATTTCATTCCTCATAGCTACCCATTCTTCTTTTACTGTATTTCTTATTTCTTTCCCCCATTCCTGTCAATTGTTCCCTTATACTCTCCCTGAAACTCTGTACAACCTCTGGTTCTTTCAGTTTATCCAGGTCCCATCTCCTTAAATTCCCACCTTTTTGCAGTTTCTTCAATTTTAATCTGCAGTTCATAACCAATAGATTGTGGTCAGAGTCCACATCTGCCCCTGGAAATGACTTAGAATTTAAAACCGGGTTCCTAAATCTCTGTCTTACCATTATACCTTTTAGTATCTCCGGGATTCTTCCATGTATACAACCTTCTTTTTTTCATCACATTCACCAATCTGTCGATGTGACATAGTAGCCTGTGCCATTACTCACTCACTTGTACAACATATGTGGCTTATCTATTGATATGGTTTTAATATTTGAATATAATATAAGATTTATTTGTTCAGAGTCTGTTTAGTATGATATACTTATTTTTTTGTATTGATATAGTCATAAATGTCACATATCTTTGTACAGCTATAAGTCACTGAATTTGTGTGGACTATCTGTTTAGTATTAAGTTATCTTACAATGGCCTAAGAAGCCAAAAGCCAGTTCATAACCACCTATTAAATAGATATTATTGTGGAACATTAATAATGTGTATTCAAGTTGTTAATACGTGTATATTCCTCCAAGAAATGACAGAATATTTCACAGATATATACACATGTGTTTAAATAGGAGAGGGCAGGTGATCAACCATGAACTTGTTAAAGGAAATGTTTCAATATTTGCCTGAATTGATTTGGGGAAGCCACATAAAACCTAAACCAGGCTGATCAGACAATGTTTGAACATTAGAATGTAATCCTTTTGAAATGTAGTGCCACAATATTCTAGCCCTGTTTTTCTGCTTCAAAAAATTTGAAGTTTTACAAGAGTAACATAATAGTTTATATTGCTGAAAAAACTGCCAATATTTCTAAAAAACCGCCAATATTTCTAAAAACCACAAAAATTGGCAAAAAATAACCTTGAATTTAATAAAAAATCAAATCAAATTTGGCAATAAACAATGACAGCAGCAAAAAATAAAACTGAATTTTATTGAAAAAAATCCACTGAATTTGGTGAAGAGCACTGAAACTGGCAAAAAATAAACTGAATTCGTTGAAAAACATCAAATTTGATAAAAACAACACAACTGGCAAAAACAGTACAGACGTTTGAGAACATAACACCAAAATAGGAAAAAAATAACATGGAAAAGTAGAAAAAAGTAACACTGAAACAGGGAAAAAATAAACCAGATTAAGAAAAAAAATTATCAAGTTTATCAGAATATGTAGCAACATTGGAAAAAACTAACACCAAATTTGGCAAAATCATCATATTTGCAAAAAATTATACTGAATTTGGCAAAAAATAACACCAAATTTGGCCATAAAATAAATGATTTTTTCCTGTCTCTACTGGTTCACCACTGTCCAAAAAACGGACTGCTGGAACACGCACCACATTAAAAACACGGCTGCAGTACACCTGCTCGACACCCACCCTAATATACACAAGAACAGCCCCATTGCCTGCTGCATATCCTAATGTAAACAGCAAGTTTCACATTTGACCCATTAAGGCTTGTTGAGACTGCATCATGCTTTACTAGCTAGAGCAAATGTAGTAGAGTATGTGGAACAATGTCATGCTACACCTTATGTGTATTCACGTGAACATCTGTGGGCCCAAATGCAGAAAAAATGGCAATTTGTGCACTGTAAAAGAGGGAAAAAATGGTGAAACATCAAGGGCAATATCTACATCTACATGGATACTCTACAAATCACATTTAAGTACCCGGCAGAGTGTTTATCGAACCACATTCACAATAATTCTCTATTATTCCAATCTCATAAAGTCGCGGAAAAAATGAACACCTTTATCCTTCTGTGCGAGCTCTGATTTCCCTTTTTTATTATGGTAATTGTTTCTCCCTTTATATGTCAACATCAACAAAATATGTTAGCATTCGAAGGAGAAAGTTGGTGATTGAAATTTCATGAGACATTCTGCCACGATGACAAACACATTTGTTTTAATGACTTCCAACCCAAATACTGTATCACTTCAGTGACACTCACTCTCCTATTTCACGACAATACAAAACATGCTGCCCTTCTCTGAACTTTCTTGATGTACTCTGTCAATCCTATCTGCTAAGGATCCCACACCGTGCAACAGTATTCTAAAAGAGGACGGACAAGCATAGCGTATGCAGTTTCTATAGCAGGTCTGTTACATTTTCTAAGCGTGCTGCCAATAAAATGCAGTCTTTGGTTAACCTTCCCCACAACATTTTCTGTGTGTTCGTTCCTATTTAAGTTGTTCGCAATTGTAATTCCTAAGTATTTAGTTGAATGTAAGGTCTTTAGATTTGACTCATTTATTGTGTAACTGAAGTTTAACAGCTTCCTTCATGCATTCATATGGATGACTTCACACTTTTTGTTATTTTGGGTCCATTGCCAAATTTTGCACCATACAGATTTCTGTTCTAGATCATTTTGCAATTTGTTTTGATCTTCTTATGACTTTACTAATTGATAAATGACAGTGTCATCTGCAAACAACCTATGACAGCTGTTCAGATTGACTCCCAAATCATTTATATAGATAAGGATCAGCAAAGATCCTTTAACACTATCTCGGCGAACGCCAGATTAAGGTGTTTGGACCTTCTTAAAATAAAATGTTCTTGAACACTGTGACATCTAGCAATAGAGTTACGAGTTCTGTAGTCCAGTTGCCATGGCCACACAATACCATACCAAAAAAGGGAGACAGGGACTATTTTGGTACAGACCTAGGATGTTAAGAGTTGCTCAAACTAACCACTATTAATAATATGAAATGAGGTAGTTAGGATATACTGCTGAAATATGGTTACCTTTAAGGTATAACAGTAATCTAGCTTTATAAAATATTGAATGGAGAACTTCCTGTCAAATTTATTTCTTGGGGAACAACACATTATCAAACTCAGTTAATCAACTATAACAAAAATGGCACTTTCTGAGTCTTGCCCCCTCTTGTATTAATTTCTGGGGGCACTCATGCAGTCAGTGATCACTGAGCTACAACCATGTCAGCTCAACGTTCAGTCAATAGCACAAAAACATTCTGTGCTGCACTACCCATACTGAACAGCTACTGAGTATTGACACTGCAATATTGCCACTTGTTCGTGTAATTTCAACCCACTATAGTCTCTGTGAGTTTACTGATATGTATTATTACAATGTGAAGTTTGATATAAAAGCTGATCCTCTTCATAAAGGACAGTGAAAAGAAATGTGCATAAACTTGGAAATCTACTTCAATGGTGTTGTGTAAAGTTATTAAAGTCAACTTATGAGTCAACCATTCAGCTGGGTCAGTAAATTTGCAACTGGAGATTCGTGACACCGGAAACAGAGAAACGACAGTTTTGATTAATGAAGAGTGACTAAACTGGAAACAGATTTTGAAATAGATGATTCAGAGTTTACTGATGAAGACAACAAATTGAGTAATGTTAGTGGTAAATGGCTGAGGATTGTATTTACTGGCCAGGACAAACAAAGTTTTAATAGTAGGTATCTTACAAAAAGAATATTTTGGAAATACAAAATTTATTTCACATATATTTGTTGAGGAAATAATTTGATTGAAACTAAGGGAAATCCTGTACAGCTTTTAGATGACAACTGCATCCACCCCAGACAAATTAGTAAGAAAATCAGCAAATGGAGTACAATGATAAGAAACAGAAAAGTTCCCCTTTGTAGGAGGGGTGCGTCCCCCTTTTTTCCCCTCCAGAGGTAGATTTGTACCATATTTTTAATTTACATGCAAAAACGCTCATTTTTCAAACAGAGCTCTGATTAGTAAATACATTCCTTGCAAAATTGTACACGAAAAAGATCTTGTGCATCTTTTCATTTATACGAATGGTATTTGAGGTATAAGAAGTGGTACAGAATTCTATTACTGTGATGGTTTGCACTTTTGTTTGTTAGCAAAGTATTTAAATAAAAAGTGTAAATAAGTGTATATTTCGTAGCCTATATATTCTACTTTATGATATTTTTTTTTGCCATCAGTATTGTCAAAATCAGGAGTATGTGCCAACAATGAAAACATCAAGTTCCCCTTCCCATTCACTCAGCGATCCCCTACCACTACTACTGTCAATGCCATTTCTTCCTACCCACTGTCCAGCTCAATTGAGTTAATGTTGTGAACTGTCAAAGTAGTGTCAGAGAGTTGTTTTTGTGATAGTATTCATCAGTTTGTGGTTTTATGAAGTGCTTCTCCTTAGTCTAATTTCTTTTGTCTGGACTGAGGAAGCAATACTGCTGGACCCTACTATTTGTTTTATTTGTGGTAAATCTGTTTCGGAAGAAGAGACATCAATAGTGACGAGGGGCTTGGAAACTCTGATACACGTCAGCAAGGAATGGAAGGATGGGCTCATAATCCTCTACAGAACGCTGGACTGACTGAAGTGCATAGGGTATGTCGACCTGAATTAATAGTATAAGGAAACTAACCAACCAGAATGTTGCACAAGCAGATCATAAAAGTTCGAGATCCTCTTACTCTTATTCATTGAGTTTCAAAAAAGTCTGTTTCATACGCGCTGAAACATGTGACACAGAAGCGGAAAAAAAAAAAAAATAAATAAATAAATAAAAAATAAAAAAAAACCATTCCACAAACGCTGTGGAGTGTTTGCTGTTTGCTCTTTAATTGTGAAACATATGTTGCTTGAGAAAGCAGAGAAACACGACGGTTATTTTGGCAGAAAGGTTGCCGAATGCATCAAGAGTGTTTTGTATTTAGTAGCTGCAAAAGCCCATTATCATCAAGATTGCTATGCTAAATTAGTGCCGAACCCATCCTCTGTCTGAAAAAGAGGCCACCCTCAAGATACCAAGTTTGATGCTGCTTTTCAAGAATTATATAAATTTAGATAGTTCAGAGGAATGTCAAATTTTACTGTTCCATTTTTGGCAGATAGTTAATGAATGTCTCCCAGGAGGAGAGACAATGACTATAAAAACTCTGAAAAATAAACTGACTGAACACTTCGGTGATAGGGTCTTGTTTGCCACAATGCCAAAAAATCCCCTGGTTGTATGTTTTTGTGGCATGGGCCACAAACTATTGAATCAATGGTACAATGAACTACCTGTTAGTGAAAAAGATGAGAGAAAGAGAATAGTAGAAGAAGCAGCAGCAGCAGCAGCAGCAACCATCCGTGAAGATGTAAGAATGACTCCTTACAGTATTGCTGATTATCCAGATATCAATGACTTGACAGAGAATGGTGAAGTTATGGTTGCTGAAACTTTACATGAATTTGTGAAGGGTGTGGTTTTGTAAAAACAGAAAGGTAGTAAACAGTTCCCTTTAAAAAAATGTACAGCTATATCCCATGCGATTGTGTCAGCTACCAGCACTTTTTCATTTATCTCCCCACTGCAACTTGGTCTATCTCGAATATGGGTTTGTGCTTTTTGTATAGCACTATGGCTTTATTTGATGCTTCTGCCGTTCAGTTCTGGAAACCAAATTTTCCAAAAGATTCGTTCACACAGTTCGTTTTTGATACTGCTGACTTCAATAAAGCAACAATGATAGGCAAAGGTACATTCCATGCTATGGATGGAATCAAATGTGTGACTCCAGGGAGAGCAACAGAACATCAGGAAGTAACTAAACACTCTGTCATGTGGAGCTTGACTGAAACACGAGGCGCCCAAAAAATTAATCTGCTAACATTCTGAAGGCAGAATAGAATTGTAATTGAAGAAATTGTTCTGCAAAATGTCTACTCATAACAATCATTCACTAAAGCAACAGTGCCTACAAAGCACGATTTTACTTTGACGATGGGAAAGTTTTTATGGCTTTGTTTCTGCATGGCTATGTTTTATGGAGAGAATCACAACTGGAGAACCTTATACATAATCAAATGTATTAGTGCTTCCATTCATCAACAAACTTCCCACAGATTATAGCACTATTTTAACTGCAGGTTGGCACGGTGGTTAGCACACTGGACTCGCATTCGGGAGGACGATGGTTCAAACCTGTCTCCGGCCATCCTGATTTAGGTTTTCTGCGATTTCCCTAAATCGTTTCACGCAAATGCCGGGATGGTTCCTTTGAAAGGGCATGGCCTATTTCCTTCCCAATACTTGCCCCATCTCAGCTTGTGCTCCTTCTCTAATGACCTCATTGTTGATGGGACGTTAAATACTTATCTCCTCCTCCTCCTCAATTGCCATCATGGAGAATAAGACTACAAAGCAAACGTGTATTGTGACGTCTGATCAACCACTGTACATGAAAGCTAAAGATATAGTTGCAGTGGAGGCTAATGGAGGGAATGAGCTGTTCACTAGCGTAGTTATTCGATTAGGAGGCTTTCACTTGATAATGTTTTTCCTGGGAGCAATAGGATTCTTAATTAGAGACAGTGGACTCTCTCCACTTTTGGAGACTGTACATGCTGCAGCTTCTGTTCCCCATATACTTTCTGGTCGTATACACGAGGGCAATTCAAGCTTACTCTGCAGTCATGTGTGCTCTTTCCACCATAATACTGAAGGAAATGGCAGTCATTGAGGAGGAGAAGCAACATATTGAAGACTGTGTTTCTGAAAGAGTGGAAATGGCGCATCTTTCAGCGATTTGGAAACAGATCAAGTGATTGAAAAGTTAAAAAATAAATTTGTCAACACAATGGATTATATTAGGCAAAGAGGGAAAACTTCCCAATTGTGGATACAATACATTCAGCTTGTCATTTTGGCATTGCATTTCATCCAAGCAGAGCATATGGGGAATTGGGAGCTCCATACTTTCTTTATGCTAAGGTGTGTCATTTGCACCTCCAGGACATGGAAAAATTGAAAGAAACTATGAAACCCATGAAGTTCCATAAATTCTCCAAGGACAGTTTCTTCATGGTTCGACACTCTGATAAGTACTGGTGTGGAGTATGGACTGACATGACGATAGAATAAACGCTTATGAAAAACCTGAAGAGTGTTGGAGGTGTTTCACACCGAAGAGATTTCAGCGATAGTGTGTTGAACCAATAGATTTGCAGTATACCAATAGCCAATCACTAATGTGAAGCTATAGAACAGTTCTGCAATTTACATTTGGTTACGAGTGATCAGAGTGTTGAACTAAGGAGTGGGAGAATTCACAGAGGATTTCAACTGTGGTTGCAACAACACACTCCATTTGCTTATGAGGAGCAATCGTACTCATTAGCATCTGAATTGGTAGCTTCTCTGGAAGTAAACTGCAACAAAGGTGTGTGTGTGTTGGTGAAGAAGCTCTTTGAAGAATAGTTACTGTATCGTCAAAATTTGGTTCTCTGAAGCTTAAGCGATGCAGCAAGGTTAGGACAACATGTATGTCAATTGTTAGAATTAAAAACAAATATAACTGAAGTAGATACAACTCAAGTTATTTTAGAGAATAATGTGCATGTTTCATTCACCTGATGATTTAAAGGATTGCTTCACATACGAATTATCGAGTGTACCAATATCTCTGTTGGACTGATGAGGAAAACAAAAAGTCGTCACTGTGCAATCTTTTTGATCAAGTACCTAAAAGGAATATTGACAACAATGAATTGAAGTTCTTTGCTATAGATGCAGGGTTTCTTATCCTCCACATTGTGTGGCCCGAGAATGGAACTTTTGGTGGCATTTATAAAACCTTAACAGCCCATATTCAGAGACATTATAAAGATACTGCTGCTGTTGTATTTGACGGATATTCAGAAAGCTCTCTGAACCCAAAGACTACTGAATGACAAAGGTGAATGATGGAATGGATCTCATGAGAAATTTTCTTTGATGACGAAACATTATGCGTTGAATTACAGTTTGTCTTACTTAATAACCTCAGCAATAAGGAAATTTTTATTACACAGCTTGTGCAAAAACTAGACAGTTTTGGTATTGAAACCGGATTGTGAATGACGATGCAGATGTTGAAACTGTTGCAAAAGCAATAAATGCCTAAAAATTTTACCAGCAAGTGATTATAGTGGGTCAAGATGTAGATCATCTTGTGCTACTTGTCGATCTCACTCCAAATGACACAGACATAATTCTAATGAAGGAAGGTAAAGAAAGGTAGCATCGGACAAGGTGTTACACTTCCAAAGATATACGTAACTCCTCACTCATTCATGAATGCTAGAATTCAATACTGTCTCTTTAAGTAGTAAGTGGTTGTGACAGCACATTCGACCGGTATCCCCAACTTCATAATATTCCACAGATATTTAACGCTCCTGTTTCCTCTCCTGATACCACTGCAAAAGCAGGAGAGATATTTATACTCTCTCTGTACACAAAAACCGTCCTGATAAAACTTAAATGCCATTCGATTTAAATGTTTGTACTTGTGGGTCAGGCAAACAATGCTGTCATACTCTCTCATTTGCCACCCACTACTGATGCAGGACACCTCCAGTCTCACCGAATTTACCTACAAGTCCAGCTATGGCTGGGGAACAACTTGGGCCGGAGGCAATCAAACTCATCCCTCTCCCCGATTCACGTGAAACGACCACCTTCTCCAGAGAAAATACTGCTACTGATTTCATGCGGCTGCACTCAAGGCTGTGAAAGAAAGTGCGGATGTGTGAAGACTGACCTACATTGCACAAAAGTGTGCAAAAACTGTCGTGGACAAAGCTGCACTAATATGCCTCACAGAGAAATAAATAAATAAAAAAATAAATAAAAAATAAATAAAAAATAAAATAATTTATTTGTTTGATAGATATTGTGGTATTTTCAATGTCTCAATGCTGTAATAGGATTGTAAATATATTACAACAAAAGTAATTGTTGATTAGTTTTACAGTAATTCTCAATTTTCATGAAAAATGACTTTCATTCCAATAATTAAAGTTGCATACTTCTAAAGTAAACCACTATAAAGCAAAATTGTTCTGTATAGAAAGAAGTCTGTTTCAAAAGAAATTTCACTTTCTTTCCTACAAACTTTAGCACTCAAACTAATTACCTTGCTTAAACATGCACCTGACCTCCTCCAAGTAGAATTTCACCAGAAATATTTTCTGTCATATACATAACTTCGTTAAATGAACTGTTTTCTGTGAAGTTTGGAAGAAGGAAAATAAATTAAGGGGTTGGGGAGGGGGAAGCTACCCCAATAGGGGAGGAAACTACTTTGTTTTTTACTACTTCATTCCCTAAGAGTGTTTTCCCACAGTTTCAAAACTTTATAAATTTTCCCCCTCATTTTTCCTAATTTTCCTGGACTAATCAGTTCAGAGGGCAGGTAAGATGGTGGAAAGCTATCCATCCCTGCCACTCCTTTAAGTACAGATGATGTTCTGTAGCTGTTGCTAACATGTTTATTGAAATCAAATGTCTTTTTTCTTTTTTTAAGTCATTTGTCTTCTAACCATTGCAATGTGGCCTATCAAGAATTTCTCTCTTGCGCTAACCTCTTCATCTCAGAGTAGTGCTGTGCCCTGAAATAGTTTGGTGTGAAAACGATAAATTTTTAAATTTTAATTCCAGTTGCGGCCAGGTAGCAAAGGCCCCGTTGTGGAACGTGCTAACCAAGTAAGCCACTGTGCAGTATTGTCGACATCACACCAAAACATTTCTGCCAGTCAAGGTTGCTACACTGGTCACAGCCGAGGTGCATAGAATTGTGAACATCACAACACAGTGAGACCATGAGTTAAGTAACATTTTGTAACTAAGAGTACTTGTATGCTTCCAAGGAACTCACACATTGCAAATTTAGCCCAGCCTAGCAACCTGTACTCAGGATGTGCAAGCTTGGAAAAGCTGACACAGCAAGTCTATGGCAAACCTACTAATTCCTCAGGCAGGACTATGTCAGAAGTGTAGCTGTAAGCATGGCTCAAGCCATTTAGCCATGCAGTCATTCTGTCGGTGTCTTGAACCGGAGAGAATGACAGGGTTTTGAGTTTCTGAGAACCCACAGCTACCATTGGATGATGATCAGCTGGAGACCTGTCCACTGATAGCTCATCAAGTTAAGGCAAGAAGTGTACCATACCCATGGTGTGTCAGCTGCATGACTTCGAGAAATCTCACTGATGTGGGGAACAGATGCCTGGCCAGCCTCTGCCACTCTGAGGGACTATGGTCGATGGACTGCAAGCTGTTTACAATCTGGCTTGGGAGGCGCACCTTCATGGCCTCCTAACCACTTAGGTATCATTGGCCAACATCCTGGTCTACTGCTGTGGGGCGACCAGGGCACTGCCGCTTGGCATCAGGAAACTATCGCAACCAAGTGCACGACATGGGGACAATAAGTGTGTGTGGCGGCAACTAGCTGACACTACTTCAGAGGGCTTGGATGGGCCACACTTGTCTTCATCTGCTGGCAACCCACAGAGCACCATGGCAGCTGTGGCCTGTGACCCAAGACAATGGATGCAGCCAGCGTGATCGGGATGTCAGCGCATTCCATAATGTGCTTTGTTTGCACGCATGCAGTGTGGCCCTGAGGTGGGCTGGAGTGTTTTATAAAGCTGCTTGAATGAACAACTGTCAATGCTATGACTTTTTAACTGAATGTTCTGGCATTAATCTGTGCTCACCATTTTTCTCGCACATCCTCATGCACAGCAGCCCTGAATAGACCAGGCCATCACAGTAGATTTGCACCCTATATCCTCTATAATTTGTTGGATTTATTCCAACCTCCTCCTTTCTTTACAGTTTTTGCCCTCCACTAGTATTATGTAAGTTATTTTCTGATGCCTTGGCAAATGTCAATTTTTTCTTTTCTTTGCCACTTCTGCTGAGAACCACCACATTACTTATCAGTAATCGCACTTTTCAACGTTTTTCTATAACATCATATCCTAAATTCTTTGATTCCCTTCTGCTCTGATTTCCCCACAGTCTATGCTTCATTACCATACATGCTGTGCTCCATACACACATTCACACAATTTTATTTCTCAGTCCTATGTTTGATACTTGTATACTTCTTTTGGCCAGGAATACCATCTTCACCAGTGATAGTCTGCTTTTTATGTTGCTTGGTGCTTGTGTTATTTTGCTTCCTTGTTTCCAAGGTAGCAGAATACCTTCCTTTCTTGTACTTCCTGGTCCCCAATTTTTATGGAAAATCACTCAATAATCTCATTTTTGCCACTCTTCCACTCTTCATTATTTTTATTGTTCTTAAGCTTACTCTCAATCCATTTTCTAGTTCGGAAGACTGTAAATTCAATTTAGTATGACCTGTAATTCTTCCAACTTTTACTGAGGGTAATAGTGACATTAGAAAATTTTACCATTGATGTCCTTTCACCCTAAATTTTAATCCCAATCTTGAACCTTTCTTCAATTACCATCATTGCTCCTCAATATAGACAAGATTACATCCCTATCATACATCCTTTTTAATGAAAGCACTTGATTCTTGGTCTTCCATTCTTATTGTTCTTTGTTGATACTTACACACAAAGTATTACTCTTCTTTCCCTACAGCTTATAACAATTTCTCAGAATTTCAAACATCTTGCACAATTTTACACTGTTGTACACTTTTTTAGGCCAACAAATCCTGTGAATGTTCTTGACTTTGCTTAAATAATGCTTCCATTAACAAGCGCAATGTCAAAACTGCTTTCTCTCATACTGTTACCTTCCCAAAAACCAAACTGATCATTACCTAACACAGCCTCAATTTTCTTTTCCATTCTTATGTATATTATTCTTGTGATACAATCATTAATAATATTGTAGTTTTGTTCAGACACTGGCTGAGAGTCATTCTCAAGTGTGTAGGGAGTTTATGCAAAGGATAGCACAAACATAATATATATAATATAAATTCAGTTGAAATGCTCATTGTGTACTGGAACAAAAACTGCACTGCCAATGATGTATGCCACCTGAACTTATACAGTTTTTTGGCAAATTTTGTACTCAAAACAGCATTTTTTCCAATGTTTCCACTTTCAAAATGCAACCTTTAGCAATGACTAATCAACCTGGTGAATTTCCTACACAGTTGATGAAATGTGATACACCCAGAAAAAATGAAAACATTCCTTCATGCCCCTTAAGCTACCCATTATTTGCGAGTAACAAAAACATTTTCCTGGTTGAATGAAGAGGGTAGCATGTTATACTTCTTGAATTTCATTTATGCCGACAAAGGGAAGTCAAACACATCTGTAAAAGGATACATGAATGGTAATAAAACAATATAAAACTTTATTTCCTTACCATGTACTCATCATCATAACCTTCTTCAGAATCTGGTTGACCAGTTGTAGGATCACAATCTTTGACTACGAACTTAAGAGTAGCACTGAAAGTACCTATAGAAGAAAAACAAATAGAAAAATGAATATAAAAAATAAGTTCCATAGACCACATAAAAAACAGACTTCAATTGGAAAGTGCTACGAACATTGTAGACCTACTGGAGCAAGAACCAAAAGGTCACTACCTAGTAATATAGTGATGTGATATTGATGGCAAAAAGTTCTGAATCCTTTGAGCATATTTTATTCAACATTTCTTACAAAAAATACTGAGGCTTCTAGTAATTTATCATTCAGTGTTTCTTGGTTGATAAATATCAAAGGGCATTGCATTAAATGACAATCTTAATTCTCAAGTAGAACAGTAAATTGTGACTGGAAAATTTAAATGAACTCTGCCAATTTTATTCATCATAGTGAATACTCATCAAAAATAAGGGGCAAAATTTATAAAATAGCTTTAAGACTAGTCCTAGTGTATGGTAGTGAACTCTGGGTGAAAAAAAACCACCACTCATGAACAGAAACTCCATACAACAGAAATGTGCATGTTACAATAGATGAAAGAAGTAACACTGAAAGATGAATTACACAATGAATTAATGGGTGATGTGTTTAAGGTTGTCTCCATAAATGAAAAAACTCATAATCCACGATGAGATTGTATGCTTATGTAACACTAAGACCTGATGTCCATGCCCTGGAAAAGGGCCTTTACAGAGTAGAAAAATGAGATGGAGATAAGAGACCTCACCCAGCTGGTTAAGGAATATCCACGGTGATATGAAGAGATTACGCCTTAGTGAAGATGATGCCTACCAGCGGGATAGGTGGTGCCTCATGGTTAGAGAAGTCAAATCCTACAATGGGAAAGGTGAGGACAAGAAAGAATGCATAATCGGGAAACTAAATAAAAATTAAATTAAATTGTAGTTAATACTTTACAAAAAGTGATTGAAAATTTGTGTGTGAACTGAAAATAACAGTGTAATAAATTATCTGTAGGGGGAATCCGTATGAAAATTCAGAGTAGTAATTACAGGTTATAAACATATTTAACAGTTTTCTCATTACATTTACTATCAATTCAATGTAAGCACAAATGGAAGGCAACTGCAGCTGTTCACTCCTTTCTCTATTAAATATTTCAATAATGCTCCAATAATAATTTACTCCCTCTTGAGTTTTACAAGACCCCCCCCCCCCCCCCACACACACCACCGCCACAGCACTATTCAATTTCACAGAAGTGCTGATGTGTAAATAGTGTTCCTATATTTTTAGCCAAATTCAGGACATTTTCAAAATAATGCGCAAAAATTAAGGGCAACATGGTAAAATTCAGGACATGTTAGAATTACCATCAATACAGGCTTAAATATATACAATTTTCACATAATCAGCCGTAACACTGGTGAGGCGTTAATAGCAGTATTGCATATACATTTAGGCTGTAAATATAAACAGAAATTTCACACTTTTGCATTGCGTACAATGGTACAAACTCACTGGTACTTGAATAGTGCATTTTTTGGTATGTATTTCCTCCAAAAGTTTATTTTTATTCTGTTTACAATTTTGGAGCCCATACAAAGAAGGCTAACAAATGTGGTTTCTGTCAGTGTCAGAGCTTTTATTGTTTTTAAGTTGAATGTTTTTTCATCTGTACACATACTTTAATACTGAGAACACACTTTTTTTAGATGCATTAAAACATGGAATAGCTAGGAAAATTCAACCAAATTACTAATATGTTCTGGGACAGGGGCAGCCAAGAATTCAGTTTGAGAGCTGTGGCCTGGCTTACACACACACACACACACACACACACACACACACAGACACACAGATTGAATTACTGTAGCACTTTTGCAATCTCACTCTCACTGTGGAGATGTCAAAATGCTCCCTGAGGAAAACAATGTAGACATCCTGGACAGTTGTACCATAAGGGATTTTTTCTTTGAAACAGGAATTAGACTGCAGATCAATAAGTTACAACTGTACATGCAAAGGGACGCTTTCAAATGAAATGACAAATGATCTCGAAAACAGATGTATGGCTGGCACTGTCCTCGAAACGTTTAGAAAACTATCCTTGTGATTCTTTCAAGGCCACAATGAATTCTTCACATTTCATGTTTTCTTTGGTGCTACTGAGCTTAGGACTGTGTTTGTCAGAATTTGTCCCATCTATAACACAATTTTCTTTTTAATGGCATCCCCATCAAATCAGAAATAAGATGTTTATCGTCTTGCACTGTCTTACTATGGGCAGTGTACAGTAAAGTCCACTTCAAATGTTAGGTCAGCAATTCTTTCCAGATGTTCTTATTTTAGTGCCTGCACTCCTCTTTCATTCATAAATTCAACAATAGCTAGGTCTCTTGAAAACTGTTGCAACTGACAGTGGAATAATGTGTGAGACTTCAGAAATTTTACTATTCATACTACCAATTTATTCACGTGCTCCATGCCTGCAATATTGTCACAAAGTGCTAGTTGATGTACAGAACAATGAATCTCTTGTCAATTGTAATTTTTTGCTCTTTCGTTGTCAACTAAATCTTTAAATTCTTTCTGTATGGTGCTTTAATGCTGTTTCATAGCAAATTTGTGATACCAGTCAATTACGGGAAGGTAAGATCTTTCTCATCCTTCTCCTTTGCGATTTCCATTCATTTTTAAAGGACTGTGATGATCAATTGCTAGGCTGGCTCTTTCTGTACCAAAAGCTACTCGACCTATGAACTTCTTGTTCACTATGAACAAATAGCGAAGTAAAAAGTATCGACAACACGACTCTGCCGAATGGAGTAGAATAATGCTAACTGAAAATGCTACACTGCAATACTAAATGAAACGCCACTCTGTACCAGGTACTTCCGAAGAGGGCTGAGCAAAGCTGAGACAGGTGAAACCTTGGCCTACACATCCAGCTTACATGCATTTTATCAAGCTGTGGCTAGCCCTATTCTAGGTGCACTCACTCCTTATGAAAATGAGTAAAAATTTGCTGTCATTTTTCAATGATATTACAATTTGCTGGACTGATTGAGGAGGGTTATGCGACTAAACAGCGAGCTGGGCAGCCCCGCAATCCAAAAGTTAAATGCGTAAGACAGAGGCATCTGCAAAAAGTGGGTGGATCCAGTCACAGGGGTCAAACTATATAAAGTGAGGAAGCTAAAAACACACACAGTGGAAGGTGAAGGTGTAAAATGGTAACTCAAATTCAAAAACTGGAAAAACAGAGGGATAAAAGAGCAGTCTTCATACGGGGAGTGGTCATGGGTCCCAGACCCAGAAAAGAGTAGAAGCCCCAACCACAATTGCCCTGCCCCTGCTCCAGGAAGAAAGCGAAACCTTGTAAATGAAAATAAAGACCACTTTCAGAAGGAAACTGAGGACCAGTCCAGTCATCTGTGAATTGTCTGCTAATACTAAAGGACAAGGAATTTGAGAAGCCATAATTAGTATGAAGGGTCAAAAGAAGGGGACATTCCACTGAAATATGGGATACCATCAGTCTGGCTCTATAATCACATTGTGGGGGTGGCTCGTTACGCAAGAGTAAACAATGGGTGAGCCTGGTATGACCGATGCTTACACAACATAAGACAGTGGACTACTACTGAGAGGAGTGGAAGGAAGAGTGTGAAACTGTAGTAGTCTCCTTGATTGTGTGAAGTTTATTACTGAGAGCAGAAGCACACCAGATGTCATTTTCCTTTTGGGCAAAAAGTGATTTGATGTGAATCTGCATACCTGCAACTGGAATAATGGAAAGGGAATTTGGGGGGGGGGGGGGGGGGAAGTATCAGTTCATTCCCTGGGATGCCCTCATGACTTGGGACCCAGAGAAAGGCAACTGAGCAGGCGGTATGGCTAAGGGCAGAGAGAAGGTCATGGATAGCAGAGACCAAAGGGTGATGACAGTAGCATCAGTCTACAGCGTGCAGACTGCTCACTGAGTCCGTACATATTAAAACACTGTGAAGGGAGGCCAAGTAACAAAATGGAGGGGCCTGCGTTAATGGCTAGCAGGTCTGTTATGAACACACTAGATGATCCTGGCAGTAAATGTTCCATGCCTGCAGGACACACAAAAGTGTATATTGACTTATCTGTCATTTTAGATCCATCAGTGTAAAAGATGGCAGCATCTTGGAACTCTTCAAGGATGGAACGTACAAGATGCTGATATATCATAGGGGCGACAGAGACCTTAGGACCCTGGAATAGGTCAGTCCTAATCTGTGGTCGAGGCACAACCCAAGCGGGGGGCTGGGGGGAGGGAGGGGTTGCTGAGCTGCAGAAGGAAATAGGAAATACATGATACATGAGGCCCTCTCCTCTCCAGTAACCAGAGATGGAGATCCCGATAGATGGAAGTGAGACACATTCCAACCAGCAATCCAACCCAAGGGCAGATAGCAGGTGAAAGACACCTCTTGTTTGTAAAGAGGACGGGGTACAAGGGATGGTCAGGGTATTGTCGATTGGCGATTGCATTAAAAACCAGGAGTAGGCTCCATCGTATTTGTAGAGGGGGAATTCCTGCTTCTGTGAGGACACTGTCGATGGAACTAGTGCGAAAGGCATCGATAGCTAGACACATCCCACAATGATGAACAGGGTCAAGTATTTTCAGAGTGGACGGAGCTGCTGAACCATAAACCTGACAGCTGTAATCTAGTCTGGACAAAACCAGAGCATGGTAAAGGTGGAGAAGAATAGCACGGTCTGCACCCCAAAATGTGCGCACCAGGAGGTGGAGAGCATTAAGCTTTTGCATACATGTAGTCTTCAGGTGACAAATATGGGGCACCCATATCAGCTTTTTATCAAAAAGAAGGTGCAAGAAACAGAGCTCCACTACAAAATCTAGGTGCTGGTTGCCTAAATAAAGTTCTGGATTGGGGTTTACTGTAGGTCTACAGCAAAACCACAACCTACATTTTTATTCAGAGAACTAGAAGCCATGGGAAAAGGCCCGTGCTGGGGCGCATCAGATGACATATTGGAGCTGGCATTCCGCAGGTGCTACTGAGTGGGATGTGCACCAGATGCAAAAATCATTGACATGCAATGCTGGGGTAACCAGAGGCCTAACAGAAGGTACAAGTCCATTGATAGTGATGAGGAAGAGTGTGGCACTTAACAAAACCCTGTGGGATACCATTCTCCTCAGTCCGAGGGTGCCGAGTGAGGTGCCAACTCAAACCTGGAAGAGCCTGTGGGATAAAAACTTGCAGATAAAAATCGGAATGGGGCCTTTGGAAGCCACAGTCATGGAGGGTAAATGAAATGTGATGGCGACAAGCCATATTGTGTGCCTTTTGTAGGCGAGGTGTAGGTGGTTAGTAAAAGCTTCTAATTCAGCAAGCAGTTGACACTAGCTAATAGTGTGGAATAGAGCACTTCGTTTCAAATCAATGAAATGCCTCTGTGAAAAAGATTAATAAAAGCCAAATTTCTTAGCAAATCGACAAAAGTAACTTCAGTGTTCAGCAAGGCAATTAACGCTCGACTGCCAAAAACCTGGAAATAAAATAAACTCAAGAGACTAAAACTAATAACATATCTTAGCTTTCCGTAAACACATGAATGTATTTTAATTCACTTAACTGCTCTCAGACACAGAAATGTGTTTCGTTTTCATTTGACGGGAGAGTTGTAAACAAAGAAGAAAAGCAAAATCACTAAACCTAAGCACTGGTCATGTGGAGACTATCACCCTCTCTGCTGCAACTTAAGACTGCTCTACGCATGCGCCAATCTGGCAGCCTCGGCTCGCCAGAAGAATTTTTGTGGCTAGTGTCTGGTTGCTTGTTGCTACTGCTGTTACAGCTAACAGCCGTACTTCAAGTAGCCATATGCGGGGGTGAGCAGGTACTGCTCATACGCGACCCAACTGTGAATGCGCATGAGCCCGCTGGCAAGGAGCCTAATGTAAACTGTCGTGATGTCACTGTTTGTTGTTATGAAGTACTGCATAGTCTTCATCCTAAAGCCTTTGACACATTTTGGTGTTGCAGGCACTTGTGTGTGCACTGTGTTTTGTTGTTGGAAATGGCGCACTTCCTTTGCAACTTGGTTTATTTCGGTTTTCTTTCTCTCATTTATGTTTTATTGCTGCATTATTATTCTGCAGTAGCGGGCTAGAGTAAATATCTTTGTTAAAGTATATCAGTTCTTACCAATCAAAAGTACAGAAGTTTAACTGAAAAATAAAACAATGAAAAATACCTGAAATTATAAAAAATTCTTGGATTTATCCCGGTTTTCTCCCCGATGAAAAAATTTCCGGGTTTTTCCCGAATTTCCCAGGGTGTATACATCATGAGATAACTATGCTGATTTGGCATTGCAAGGGAAAGGCACCTGTAAACCAAATGCGGTTGAAGACCTTGAGTAGATGTTGCCTCTGGGTAATGTCCTAGTGTTCGATCACCTGGTTGTGGATGGAATCCTGACCTAGGGCTATGTCATGTGAAGAGGTAAGAGCCTGCACTAACTCCCATTCAGTGAAGGGTTAATTATAGGCTGCTACTTTGTGGGGGTTGGAAACAGAGGAATGTTTCTGCCTGAGAAAGGTAGCAGGATAGGAAAAAGACGCCGATGCTGTCGCAAAGTGTGTCATGAGGTGTTCAGCAAGGGCCGATGGTTCAGTAAACAGAGCACCCTGTAAGATACAACAGTGGGCAGTTGATTGTCACTGGTAGTCCAGAAGGCTACGAAAGCTTGGACCAAACCTGTGATGAAGAGGAATATGTCCCCAGGGAGTAAACACAGTGCTTCCAGCATTCCTTTTTACTCTGCTTAATAAGGTAGCAGACCTTAGCATGGATATGCTTCAAAGCAATAATGTTTGTCTGGGAAGAGCGTTGTTTAATTCTTTGCAATGCCCGTCAGCAGTCCTTTTTCCACCATGGTACTGGTCCACGATGACAGAGATCTGTGAATAGGGGGACAGTAGTGCCAGCGGCATGAAGGATAGTGTCAGATGTGTTGCTTGACCACACAATGCAATCCAAAAGAGGTGTTGAAGTGCACAGATGTATATAAAGGCAAACTGGCTCTGCGGAATGCCCAACATGTGGGGCTGTTTGCCTGGTGGCAGCATAGGATTGATTGAATCACCAGAAAGTGGTCACTGTGAAATACGGTTCCCCGGGCTACAGTCCACAGTTGAAATATTGTTTCCCGCTACGACACAAGTTGAAAATATGCTCACTATTTTTTTATTTACTTAAATTTGCCATATTTCGTGACAGTACCTTTTCCGTTAGACGTTTACAGGGCGATATTAGTCTTGGCTTCAGTTGTCTAAGTATGATTCCACATTGCATCTTTGTCGGTTGCAGAATTGACGTGGTTCAACGTGTTTCCCTCATTTTGGTGTTTCAAATACCAATTCTTCAAATGTAGTTTCTTCTTATAGTTAATACAAAAAAAACAGTAACATAATTCAAAATTATTTTCGACTGCGACCTTCACATTGTTCTACCGTCAACACACACCAAGAGTTAACTGCCGACTGACTATAGTCAAAGACGACGCCAGCGTCAAAGATGTTTTACACAACACACAAGCTTCCACTTGTAATCAGTCTCTTTGCTATTCTTCGATACATTTACTAATAGTAATCAATATGTTATCACTCTCAAAAATATAAGTAAATTAACATCTAATAAGGCAAATTACAATAAAAAATATTCTGACAAAAAATATAAGAAAACATTTACAATTTGGTATCGACAAATACAGTAAAAAAAATAACATCTCCCAGATCCATTACAACTGTCACAAAGATAATCATGGGGTGATTAATGTAGAGAAGCCACGAGAGCACAGGAGGAGATTGTGAGATCGATAGCAGAAAAGGGACTATGAGCGGCAGTTAGGTGGGTAGAGGAACCGTCACTGACAAGACACAAATCAAAGTCTATAGTAAGTTGGTCAATTAGAAGCCCTGCCTGTTGAGGCAGCAGGAGTTGCTGTATTAAGGTAGACAGTTCAACATAAGAAAGCGACCTATCTGGAGGGAGGTAGACATTGCAAACAGTGATTGCTGGGGATGTTCGCACTCTTATTGCTATTGCTTTCAGGTTGGTACGAAGGGGGATTCAGTTATTAATGACATCAGTGCGAACTAAAGAGCAGACCACTCCAGATACTATCCTGGGGCCAGGATGATTCCAACAGAATGCCGATAACCATGAAATGTTGAAGAGTGGTCATCAGAAAAGTGTATTTCATGAAAAGCAAGAGTGAACTCAGAATAATAGGAAAAAGAGTGTTTTATTTCCAGTGGGTGACAATAACATCTGTTGCAATTCCACTGGGTTAGCTTGTGACGAAAGTCCAGGTGAGACAAAGAAACCAAGGGAAGATCACGACTATCAGTGATCATCACAGATGAGGACGGCATGTCATGCATAAATAAGAGGTTAGACTCAGGTTGTGATGGGGGCGATGGTACCTCCTCTGGGGGCACTGGGAGGGGCCTTGCCCTGGGACTTAAGTTTTTTCTTCTTTTCCTTCAGAGGATGAAGAGGGCACGACAAAGAGGGAGAGCAGGCTTCTGCAAGATCCAGGGCCGAACGAGAGTGAGTGACCTTGGAACATACAGACAGTGTGTCTGGGAGCATGGATCTCCAGTGTGTAGTGTGTGTGTGGGGGGGGGGGGGGGCAGTCTCCAGGTGGGAGGTTTCTCTGGTGGTTGCCGAAAAAGGGGGGCACTTCTTTGGTCGAGGAGGTGTAGCGGCACCCTGGAGGGGAGGGTGTGGGAACTGCAGTGTAGGAGGAGGGGAGAGGGGGAGTGAGCTGGGATGAGGAAGAGGGAAGTGGGGGAAAGGATGTAACAGAGGCGAAAGTTGAAGAAAGTGACGCTAGATGGAGTCTGTCATATTTCTGGTGAGCTCCAGCGTAAGATAGGTGATCCAAGGACTTGTACTTTAGGATCTTCTTTTCTACCTTGTAAACTGGGCAATCTGAAAGTGTGGAGAGTGGCAGTCTTAACTATTTACATATACAGATGGCAGAACACAGGGGCTTCCCTAATGGACTGTATGTCCATAGTCACCACCACCATAGCAACACATCAAGAGAACATATGCCCAATATGCATGCACCGAAAGCACCTCATGGGTGGTGGGACTTAGAGCTTCACATGACATGTTTAACACATGACCTTGACCTACTCTGGTAGGGTATCTCCCTCAGAAGCCAAATTTGGTTTCATGTTCCAGTCCAATAGTTTACCTTTACAATATTTACCTACACAGCAGTCAAACAGCTTGTCAAACAGTTCTCCTTGACTCACAGTAAAGCTCATGGAAATATATTTCACAAAACATTACAAATCTTGAAACCAGCTGACAGTTTTCTTCAGGGCAGCTCTTTAGATTGGCTAAAGAGGCATCCTAAATGGTTCGCATCAATCACAAATACATCCAACGCAAGTAGCATAGAAATCTGTGGTGATATCATTAAACTGATCAAGTGTCACTAGTGAATCACTTTTCAACTCTCATTACTGCTGTTTTATGACAGATGAAACATATGGAGAGTAGGTTTTTGAAAAAATTCTTCAAGATTGTAAGTCACTTATCAAGGGACAAGAAGAAGGGCTTTAATACTTACAACATTAGCGACTATTCAGACAGCCAGTAGAAGAGAGAACCATCTAATAGTTTGTTGCATTCTACTTCAGTAAATTCACAGACTGATTTTACTTTTTCACTACATGCAACATAGATACCTAAATGCTGGTAGATTTTACCAATTATGAACTGTGTATTAATGGGCAAGCAATGTGCATTTGTTTGGAAAGAATTGTGCACAATTTGAGGACATCATCTTACTCCAGTTAAATTATATTCACTCTTTTCTTGCAACTTAAAGAGTTTTGTATCTTTCCCCCATAACTGGTATTTGTGTTGTCAGCTTAAACTGCTAGAAACTTTTTCTGAAGACCGAATTTGTATTCACCTCTGAGACCTACAAACTCAAATGGTCTGCACCTTCAGCAAGAGAGTTCTCTAGCTCCAACATTCTGACCATGATCCCTTAGTGGTAAAATCAAACCATTAAATGAAACGGCTTGAAGTTGTGTGGCTTGAAGAACCTATCAATGAAATAAACTACTACTTTCAGTTCCATCATTATTTGTTCCATAGCAAATGGCACAATCATGTTTGCAATAATTGATTTGGTCTTTGTATGCAAGCACAAGTGCTTTTTGTTTATCTATGATTTAATGATGCCAGTGGTGCAGTCCATGCACTTTGAACTCTGGTTGTGCATCACTGTATGGTATGTCAGTGTGGCTTCTTGTGCTAAAAGTTGGTTATCCGTGTCTGAAACTACCACCTTTACCAAAAAATGGTTGTCAATTTTTGATCTTTAGTAGTTAACCTGGGTGCACAGTTTTGTTTTTGTTGGTCTTCCTGTGAGTTACGATGTCAGAGCCTCCTTTATGTCCAATGCAAAATTTCACAGCACAAATTGTACAGACAGCATTCTCACTGTGACCTTTCATAAACATGAATTATTGCTGTGTCTTATTGTTTAGTTTGCACTTACATTATCCCATGATTAATACAGTTAATATTAAGATAATGTTTATTGAAGTCCCTGCCGTGAACACTGGAAATGTTGAACTACTCTACAACAGTGCAACACACCGATGTTACAATACATGCACTTGTTTACAAGATCACAGTACTGTCATGTTTCTGAAAGAATTTATATATTATATCATGTGAATGAAGTGTCATGCCAACACTACAAAACTTCAGGCAAACAAAGCATTTTATCGGCACAGGTTAAGTGATTAGAACAAAAAGGAAAAAGTTGGCTACCTGAGATGAAAATCAGGAACATTTCACTCAGCCCAAAGAGGTGTTGGAGACACTGGGACAGGTTTTTAAGAATTGGGACTGCCCCAGAAAAATCAAGACAAATAGAAACAATGTGCGTAAAATATAAAGCTCCAATAATATAACTTCTGTCGCATCACATCAAAAATGAACCCCATCTCCCTACCCTATGGCTCCTATCCCTGTGACAGTCCCTGCTGTAAGACTAACCATATGCACCCACTGACCACCACCTACACTAGCCCTGTAACTGGGGAAATACATACTATCACAAGATGAGCCACCTGTGAAAGATACCAGCTGTTATGTAAACCCTGTTTGGCCTTTTACTTCGGAGGAGGAGGAGGAGGATATTAGCGTTTAACGTCCCGTCGACAACGAGGTCATTAGAGACGGAGCGCAAGCTCGGGTGAGGGAAGGATGGGGAAGGAAATCGGCCGTGCCCTTTCAAAGGAACCATCCCGGCATTTGCCTGAAGCGATTTAGGGAAATCACGGAAAACCTAAATCAGGATGGCGCCTTTTACTTCGGCATGACTACCACCAAATTATCAGTTAGGATGAATGGGCATAGGCAGTGTGTGTACACTGGCAACATGCAATATCCTGTTGCAGAACATGCTCTACAACATGACAGCTGTGACTTCGATGCCTGTTTCACCACATTCCCACAGACATCAGTTTCTGAGAACTTCACACATGTACTGGCGCTACAACATGTCCTTGGTTCTCACAACCTACCATGTCTTAATTTACATTAACTTTTTATGTTTCAGCATTTCTTCACAGTATCTATTCCTTTCTTCATTCCCTTTTAGTTGTCTACATCTTTCATTTTCTGACCTTTCTATTTTTCACTGCCCCTCTTCCACCTCTATCACAGCTTTTCACTCTTATTATTAAGATCACTAAATAATTCATGATTATATGAAATGATAGTGGTTGTGATTAATGTACTTAGCAGAAGCACTTGTGATTAATGTATGTGACAGCAGCAGTTATTTTCATGCTACAGCAGAAAAATCACCATCAAGCCAACTTACCAACAGATGATGACAAGTCCTTTGGGAATTTCAGGATTACATATGCTGTGCCTGTTTCATTATAAGGCAAGCGACGACAAGGTATCTCCTTCAATATTTCATACCCTTCAGCAGGTTCAAGCTGCACACGCACATTTTCCAGGAGTTGATCATCGAGAGTATTCAGGCAGTCAAACTGAGAGGAGAGAAAGTCATGAGAGGAACATGTCCTTCAATAATCCAAAAAACTGTGAAGCAACATCTCATCTGAGATAAGCACAAAAAGTGGAGCTACTCACCTGAAGTACAAGATGTTGGGGAAATATGTGCTTCACACACCTTACAACATATTCAGTTTCTGATTCTGTAAGCTCCACCGGCTCAGAACTACGGAACAACGAAGCACATAGGGGTGCCAGTTCAGGAACAGAACGTAATTTCTCGAGGTATGCCTCCTCACGACTGACAGCAACTGTGGCTGCTGCTGTTGCTGCCGCTGTTGGAGCTTTTACACCTGTGTGCATTCAGGAATTTCATCTATTTTAAGCACAATGGTGAAGCTTTTTTAATTTATTGTCTGCAAAAATGGCAGTATGAGTAATACCTAGATACTTTTTATTGAAAGTTCAGCCATTTTTAACAAAACAACTTTACATACAGAAAATATACAGAGCAGCAAATAAATGTACAATCACAGCTTTACAAGTGGTGGTGACAACAAATTTAATATAAAAATTAAGTGGTACCTACACAAAATTATTGTCACATCAGTAAAACTACCTGGTTCACTTTTTTCAGTAATGATTATGATGATTTCCTATAGCCCTCCTATGTCATAATACTGACATCAATTAATGTAAATTCTACTGCTGTTTTTTCAACCTAAAATTGTCAACAACAATGACATAGGGAAGATTGTAACTCACCACACAGAAGAGAGTGATTGGCAGTGGGCATATTTAAGCTGCAAGTCCAACTCAAATACACATCTACCCTATTTCATTGCTGCTATTCCATCCAACATTTTCCCGCGTTTAATTTAAAAAATTGTGTGCAATTGAATGTTTCAAGAAACCAGAAACTATTAGTGTTGAAATAGCATTAATAAAGAAAGTAGTTGTCATACAGAGCTTGAAAATACAGTTTACCCTTCCCATCAAGGAAACTTCTACATTGCACCTGCCAACAAGTCTTACAACATATGTAATTTTCTACTTTTCTGCACAGAGTATGTTCAGGATGTGACTGGAAACCAAGCTTAATACTGGACTACATGAATATGGAAAATTACCTTCAGTCAAAACAGTAGCATACAAAATGTGAGTTCAGTGGACAATGCAACACAAAATCTGAATCTGCTTCATCATCCACTCTCAAAAGTAAGTGACACGGAGTTACACTATCATGAACATCACAGGTTGAAAACACTAAATTACAGAGAATATGCATTTAACATCCATATTTGTCAAACATTTCTCTCACTGATAGGGTCATTTCGAAAGTTCTGCAGATAGTACTGAAGAAAATAATTTATTTTGCAAAATACCTTTACAGGCTTCAATATAATCTCCATTCCAGCTTATGACAGCTTCCCAACATTACGTAAACTTTAGTATTCTGTCCAACTACTCACTGGATGCTTTATCAATTGTATCAAAATATTTTTCACGGAGTTGTTCCTTCAATTTGGGAACAAATCAAAGTCTGGCAGACTCATATCATGTTTATGTGGTGAGTGCAGAAATATTTCCCATCCACATTTGTTGGGCATTTCTCTCACTGGTGGGGCAACATGCAGTCTTGCATTATCATGCAGAATAAGGATACCAGCTGTAAGCTTATCAGGCATCCTTTGATGCATTTTTTGGTGCAAAACATTTAGCAGAAATGGCTTGTAGCACACACCTGTTACAGATGCCTCTGGGACACTATTTGTAGTTATGACTCCATTAATATGATACAAAAAGATTGCCATCAATTTCACAATTGATTGTTGGCAGCAGAATTTTTTTGGGCTTGGAGGGTTGGAAATTTTGCATTGTGATGACAGACTTCAGATCCGGCTCAAAATCTCATATCCAGGTTTCATCAAGTACAACAATCCTTTTCAGAAATCATTGTTCTGTCCAATAATGTTGAAGCAATTCTTCTGCAACCTGCTTTCTGCTCTTCACACAGATCATGAGGAACACATCTGGCAGCATTTTTTCTCATCTTTAACTTTTCAGTTAGGATTCTGTACACTGAAGTGACAGACACTCTTGTCTCATATGCAATTTCCTTATGTTTTTCATGGATCCTTTCTGAAAATGTCATTGACAATAACTTGAGAGGTGTAGTCCGTTGCAGTTGACGGCCTTCCACTATTTGGGTTATTCTCACTGCTAACTCTATCTTCACGGAAATGAGCAGACCACCATGATATTATGCTGCAAGTCCATTACACTATTCCCACACACCTCTCTCAAAGCTTTGTAAATTTCCATTGGGTTCTTTCCACAAAGGGAGTCATTTCTGACATCTGAATGCTGGTTACTACATATAATTCAACCTGATTTTGTTTCAGCTTCCATTTTAAAACTGAACTGCTCATGAAACAGCCATGGCAACCAGCAAACACATATACAACTATAGGGTGCACAAAAATATCCACTACAGTCATAATAAAAGGTTATTTATTTGTCACACAACCAGTTTCGGCTTGCGCCCATCCTCAGGTGTTTATACATTCATGTACATGTTTATACCGCTGGAGATCAATAAAGATGAAGCACCATTATTATAGTTACACTGTGGTGACAGCTTTGCCACTTAATTACACAGTTATTATTTTCACGTCCATAAGTGTATAACTAAGTGGCAAAACTGTCACCACAGTGTAACTATAATAATGGTGCTTCATCTTTATTGATCTCCAGCAGTATAAACATGTACATGAATGTATAAACACCTGAGGATGGGCACAAGCCCGAAACCGGTCATGTGACAAATAAGTAACCTTTTATTTTGACTGGTAGCGAATATTTTTCTACACCCTATAAAGGAACACTCACGGAGTTCGACAGCATCCACTACGAATAAAATTCATATATACAACTATCATACCTAAAGACTCGCTCACAACTGACATGAAATTCAATTTGGCCATACTACCATAATGGTTGCACACATGCAGTGTGCAGGATTTTTGAATTTACCCTTGTACGATCACTATATGGAGCCAAACAGCGTTTGGATCACAATAGTTCCAATAACGGAAAGTCCAGGATGGAATGTAACAATATAATGAAAAGGATAGTTGCTATTCACCATATAGCAGAGATGCTGAATTTCAGAAAGGCACAATGAAAAGACTGTCACACAACTAGCTTTTGCCAACAAGGCCTTTGTCAAAATTAGACCACACACACACACACACACACACACACACACACACACACAGTCTCTGGCAGCTGGAGCCAACATTATGGGAGAGGCTATTGGGTGGGGGCCAGTAGGAGGCTTGGGTGGGGATGGGTACAGTGAGAGATCGCAGGGTAGGAGTGGGGGACTGTAAAGTGCTGATGGGAGTGTGCAGGGATGAGGTGGACAGTGGGGCAGCTGGATGCAGTTGGGAGGTTAGACAGGGGCAGGCGAGACAAAAGGTGGGTTAGCAAAACAGGATAGAAGTGAAAAGACTGTGTGCATTGGTGGAATAGAGTGTAGTGCTGGAATGAAAACAGGGACTAAAGAAGGTCGAGACCAGGACGGTTACGGGAACACAGAATATGTAATATATTGCAATATATCCTGCGTTCCTGTAATTCTCCTGATCTCAACCTTTGTTAGTCCTTGTTCTTACCCATCTAGCCCCTTTCCTATTCGAATTTTAATACTACACAGCCCTCTATTCCATCGATGCACCCAGTCTGTTTACTTCTCTCCTTAGACGGTCTAGACTATACCTAGCTGCTCCACTCTCCACCTCGTCCCTGCACGCTCCCTGAAGCACTTTACAGTCCCCCACCCCTACCCTCCTATCTCTTCCCCTAGCCGGCCCTGCTTCCTCCTTACTCCCACCGTATTGTCTCTCTCATAATGCCCTCTCTCTCGCAGCCTAGCTCCAGCTGCCAGAGATTGTGGTCATGTGTGAGTGAGTTGCATTTGCATGAGTGTGTGTATGCTGTCTAATTTTGACAAAGGCCTTGTTGGCCGAAAGCTAACTGTGACAGTCTTTTTGTTGTGCCTTTCTGCGACTCAGCATTTCCATCATATGGTGAGTAGCAACTATCCATTTCATCATATTGTTATAGTTATAGTAAAATAGTTATCTGCAGATAACAATCAAAATTGGACTTAGGTTTCATGTAAATATTACATAAAATCTTACTAGTCTGGCCAGCAGACAAAAATCTAAATAGCCCATTATAAAATATGTAAGAAATGTTACTCAACTTTCATACAATTGAAAAATGAACTGTACCACCATATTTCCTTTTATTACCTGGTAAGCCTGGTGTTATAAGCATGCCATCAGGTGCAGCACCTCCTTTAGCAGCTAGATCATCAGCAGATGGAGTGGGAGCTAGAGGAACTGACTTCATGTCAAACGGTGAATCGGTGGGATTGAGATTATATTGATGTAAGGCACGTTCCAAGCCAGGAATTGAAACCTGTAAAACAATGAAACACGGAAGTACCAATGTACAACTCTGTAACTTTCATCTTACTGATCAGCCATGTTTACTGCAAAAATTACATTTCTAAGTTACCTCGCTAAGCACAGTTATATGTCTTAGTAGAGCTAGAAGCTTCCTTAGCACTATAAGTTTCTAATTTTGTATTCAGACTTCAGGATGAACTACATAATTAAAGAAACCAAAACAATTAATGTATTACATAACAACAATGTCAGGATGAAAACAGCATTATCTGGACATGACAAATCAATACATTTTAACACTTTCGCTGCTGAGTGTGAGTACAAATGTCCTGCCAAATAGTTCCCCTTGTGTTTTGGGCATGTATATGTGCACTGATTGGATTTTCCTACAGTGCTATGGACATCTGAATGCATCCTGAGCCACCTATCTTTCACTGCTACAGACGTGTTACTTCCATATATCATTGAATAAAAGAAAGTTTCCTTTATTTATCATACAACGTTTGTTCCTCACTATGCGCTATCACTTGCAGAGAACTCCGTTTCGACATCTTAAATCATTTATGAGATATGATAATTGTTATGACCACACTATTCGCAATAGCCAAGGAAGTGAATGGGTGTGTCGCACACAACCATCCTTCACCTATCCGGGGGACACTTCTTTGATGAAGCATTGTCCGTGCGGGTGGAGAGGCTTGCGTATCTGTGGGAAGCTGAGGGCTATGCTGAAGGTAGAGGACCTACTGCCGGAAAGGCCTCAGCCGATGGATCAGACTAAGAGTGTCCCACAACATCCCATCTTCCCTATCCACTTCTAGTCCTACCCAATTCCCTGACCCAACCCAAGGTGTGATGCGATCCGTGCTGACCAGTGTGTTGCACATGGGAAGATGTGCTGCGAACGGAGCCTCAGGAATACTGGGCAACCTCCCTGAGCAATTAGCCTTACACCGCACGGGGTATTCGTGGTGTGGACCTTCTAGATCCCCAAATCTCGTGGGACCAATATGGACATGATTAAGGAAAATAAAGAAAAACAAACTGAGGGGGAAACTGAGATCTCAGATACCCAAACATCGGGGTCAAAACTGATGGAAGGCATTCCCACTACTGAATCAGAGTCTAGACCTGAGCGAGAAGTGGGAACTGTAACCAAGAAGCTAAACCAGATTAAGCAGATTACGATCAAAGCCTTGTCTGGGGCCCAGAGGAGGAAGCTACTTGGGGAACAGAGGAAAAAGGAAGGGAAAGAATGGATTCCTAAAGACAAGTGGAAGGAATTAAAGGGACTAGAACCTAAGACCTCCAACCTAAGACCTCCAGGAAGAAACTGTCTCAGGTTGAAGGGGATATGCAGACCACCATGTCAAAGACATGGTAGTAAGTGGATAAGGGAGGAATCAAAGACTCCCTTCTCCCTGGATAAGTGAGTAAAAAAAAAAAAACCGAGGCAAGAAATAGGGAAACAGACCTACAGTACTGTAGTCTTAGTTTTTAGGATGGCAGTTATCCAGGAAGGTTATCCACTGGTGGCCATCACCTCGCAAGCGGGAGGAACTGGTACAGGTGGCCGTCTTTGAAAGATTGGGGGGGATGCTGGCCCAGGACCCAACTTCAGGAGGGTCTATTTAGATCATGGTGACCTCATTTCTGCCTGTGGGAGGGTGCACACGGTGGAATGGCTCAAGGACAAGTTGTCCAACATATCCCCGTGGGAAGATGCGAAGCTGCTGGTTAAAATGGCAGCGGAGCTCCTTAAGACCACAGAGATATTATTATGGGTACCTAACATCCTTATGGAAGTCTCTTCTAAGACTCTGTTCGGAAAAATAGGGGCCCAGAACCCAAAAATCTCGACAGAAAACTGGACAGTGATTAACCAGAAGGTTGCTCCGGAAGGACGAACCCTGGTGGTGGAGGTCGCAGAGAAGTCCCTGAAGGCAAAGCTGGAGCAAGACCTGAACCTGCTTTTGGGGTTCTCGCAGGACACCGTCAGGGTTCTGAAGGATCTCAAAGATGGCAGCAAGACAGAGCCAGGAGGTGCTGCACATTAATATACAGCACAGTAAAGGGGCCTCCGCTGCCCTGAGTTGCTGCCTGGGGAGACCAAACCTCGATAAGGAATCCAGTAGAATTTGAGGAAGTAGCAGAGACAGTTACCTCTACCATAGTGACCTCATATCAGGACAACTGCACAATCTCCAGGAAGTTCACAAATAGGAGGTGTTCCTTGGTGGAATAACAAACTGGAAATGCAAAGAAAACAGGTACAGAGACTGTTTAATATTGTGAGACATAAAGGACAATGGGCTAAATATCGTGAGGCCCTTCTTAATTACAATCTTGCAATCAGACAAGCACAGGAGGCATCCTGGAAGGCATTCTATGGGGAAGTGGAGGGCACGGGCACAAGCCAGACTTCACAAGATTCTCACTAGAGTACTATCCAAACCAGGAGGTATGTTGAGGAAGGAGGATGGGGAATATATGAAGACAGCACATGAGATGCTGGAATTGCTCCTCAAAACTCACTTTCCTTAATATGCTCTGCTGGGCAACACAGACCAATATGTGACCCCAGAGAGAGAACGGGTCTCAGGCACTCCAAGAGAGCTCTGGGAATCAGCCAAGGAGTGTGTGAACTTCAATAAAATCCACTGGGTGGTGGGAACATTCCAACCATTCTAGTCACCTGGCCCAGATGGTATTTTTCCAGCTCTCTTGCAACAGGCTGGAGGAAAGCTCATAAGATGCCTTTGCAGGCTATTCATGGTTAGCCTAGCAGTAGGAATCATTCCCAATGCTTGGAGGGCAGTGAAGGTTGTCTTCATTCCAAAGCCAGGGAGAATTCACCATACCAAGGCCAATGATATGAGACCAACCAGTCTGTCCTCCTCCATTCTCAAAACATCGAACCAACACGCATACCAACCAGGTAAATCATGTGAGACGGCTCTCCACCAACTTGTTGGGAAGGTGGAAAAAGCACTTCACTTCCAAGACATAGCCCTCTACATCTTCCTGGATATCGAGAGGGCAGCAGAGGTGCATGACCTGGGGATCACTATATGTAGTTGGACATGCTCAATGGAAGGAAGGTAGAGGCTACCATGATGAACAAAAAGATGGTAATTAACACCACTAGAGGCTGCACACAATGAGGAGTTTTGTCTCCTCTACTGTGGACTCTAGTGGTGAATGACCTCACTGAGGAACTAAATTCTAGACAATGCTTCTGCTCCAGCCGTTGTGGCCGAGTGGTTCTAGGCACTTCAGCCTGGAACCGCGTGACTGCTACGGTCGCAGGTTCGAATCCTGCCTTGGGCATGGGTGTGTGTGATGTCCTTAGGTTTAAGTAGTTCTAAGTTCTAGGGGACTGATGACCTCAGATGTTAAGTCCCATAGTGCTCAGAGCCATTTGAACCAATGCTTCTGCCAAGGATACGCAGATGACCTTGTCACAGTAATATTTGGCAAATTCACTGACACAGTTAGAAATATGGCACAAGGAGGATTGGACATTGTGCAAAAATTGTGCAGTAAACAGGATCTGAGAGTTAATCCTAAGAAGACTGTTGTGGTGCCATTTACGAAGAGACACATTCAACACTCAAGTTGGAATCTAAAGCTCTTTGATGAAACTCTACCTGTGAAGGGGATGGTGAAATATCTAGGGGTAACCTTGGATGAGAAGCTAACTTGGACCCCTCACATTAAGAGCATCTGCTCCTAGGCAAAAAGTACTCTAGTGAGTACTAGGAGAGCTTGTGGCAAAAACTGGGGCCTAAGACCCATGGGTATGCACTGGATATACACCACAGTGGTTAGACCTAGGATTTCCTATGGGGCCGTAATGTGGTGGAAGAAGGTAGAACAGCGGGTTGCTGCTAAGGAGCTTGCTAAGGTGCAGAGATTGGCCTGTTTAGCCATAACGGGCGGAATTAGTAGCACACCAACCACTGTAATGGAAGCCATGCTGGATATGCCTCCACTTCACCTTTGGGTCAAGATGGAGGCAGCAGCTGGGGCACACAGACTTAAAACTGGCAAAAACTGGGTCTCATTCGCTTATCCAGAATCACACACTAACAAAGTGAGTGAGGTAAATATAGTAATGGCTGGGGAAATACCTGCCGACTATGTAGTACCTCCCAACTGCTTCGACAAGCCTTACAACATAATAATTGGAGTAGGGAGCAGTGGGAAAAACAGTTTGACACCGTACAGGGGACATTGTTTGGTTCACCGATGGGTTGAAAACACACCAAGGTGTTGTTGTGCCACAGGGTTCAGCCAAGACTGGAGAGCATCATCTCTCTAGGAAAACTGGCCTCTGTATTCTAAGCTGAAATTACTGCAATCAGGGCATGTGTGGAGGAGAATATGCGTAGATGTTGCAATGACCATAGCATCTACAGCTATTCAGGCAGCCAAGCAGCCCTGAAATCATTGGCCACTCCTGCAACAAGATCTAACATTATTGCAGATTGCCACAGGGCTCTGATGGACCTAGGGGGAAGCAACAGGGTAAACCTAGTGTGGGTCCCTGGCCACTCAGGGATCTGTGGCAATGAACAAGCTGATAGACTGGCTAGTATGGGGACAACAACTCCATCTATTGGACCGGAACCTGTCTTGGCACTCACCAAGCCTATGATCAAATTAGAACTACAGAAACAGCATGTAGGATATTGTTCCAAGGTACATAAACAAAATCATGGTAAGGTAATGATGCCCAAGCCATGTTTTAAAAGAAGCTCTGTAATAAGAAGCTCTGTAATCCTAGGATTGAACAGGAAGGAGATCGAACTCATGACTGGACTGATGACTGGCCATGGGAATTTCAAAAAACACCTACACACAACGGGTATTACGGAAGAGGACCCTAAATGTAGGATCTGTAATGAGGGCAAAGAAACTGCATCACACCTACTCTTCGAAGGCATGGCACTGGAGAGTAAAAGATACACAATCTTCGGGACAACTAGACCTGAAGAAATTGTGTCTAACAAAAAACTGGTAGAGGGACTCCTTGCACTATTTAAGGGTATCGGTTGGCTTTACTACATATACAGGGAGTGATACCGCACAATAAACCTAGTTTCGGCGCGGGCAGTGGCGGTTCAGACCTAAGCTGTTTTAGCTTCCCTGTTAAAATCAATCAACTAACCATCCTTCAGATATAAAACCCATAACTCGAGAATGAAATGTGATATCCTTTTGCTCTCAGTTTTATATACAATTCTGATATCTTATCTACACTTCATGGACTGCTATTATGAGCTAAAATCAACCACATGATAAGTTTACGCAATGTGTTTTTACCTCTGTAAGATCTTCAACATTTTGTCCATGTTTTACTTAATTTGATGCAGTACAGTAACTATGGCATATAACAAAAAGAAAATCAGTCCTTTAGCAAGTGAAGATACCTAGCTGTAAGAAGGCCAAAAATAAAATTTTTGCACCTAATAGTTTTTGAAAAACTGGGTAAGTATTTCATATCCACCAGAATGCCATCTCTCAGCACAGGTACCAACCTCTGATGAACAGTACTGCCATAACAGCAGCAGCCTCAGTACAGAACACGAAGAGCTCGTTTGCAGCAGCTGAAGGGTTAACTAGGTGTTCTGAGTAGTAAGTCAGTGAATACAGGATACAATGGAGTAACCACCTACCCCACATCTCACTGAACTAGTTTCGTCTCAGTGACTGAAGTTGAAAAACTACTGACAGAACAGCCACAACGACATCAAAGAAACAGCAGGCACAGAAAAGATTATTTAGCTTAACCGTTAAAAAACCAAGATCATCATGATGAAGTGATAAAAAGAAAGAACTGATTACAACGTCTGCTGATCTGATGATGTTCTTCAAAAAAGTTGTATCTTTCAGACTTCAGTATCCGTTATAAATGGACAGGCAGTACAGAATTTGAAAAGGGGCAACAGAAGAGAATGTTTTCACTTATACCTTCCAAACCAGCTGCAGTGTACAGGTCACTGCTCACCACAGCACTGTTCTTCCCCACACTAATGAGAATGTGAAAGTGCAGCTTTGCATGTATGTTTTATGACCAGCATCAATCAATTATTCCCAAAACCAGTAATAAGTGAAGAGTAACTAACAATAAAACAATTTTTATGAGACACCACACAGGCAAGAAAAGGTAGGCAATAGATTGCAAAGGGTCAAATGAGTGAATTTCATCACTGTTCTTGATTGTTACCAACTATCAGGACCAGAATATGAGCAAAGTAATACTAATACCATTTACACACATGATCACTATCTCTGGCCACTACTCTGGTAACAGCAAGAACAGAAAGTACCATGTGCTCACAATTAAAAAACTCTCATCTTCTAAATTACAAGCAAAAGACAATTTCAATAACACATTTCACTGTAATATTAGTAGAGGATTACAGCAAAAATGCAGTCTTTCATAGCCCCAGCTACGTAATTAAAATAAAAATGATTAAAAAATCCGAAGCCACAAACAGCAGTTTTCCACATTCCTTTACCAATAAACCAACATAAAAGCAGTTTATCATAGAAATAGAACTGAAGTTATTAATTCCATATTCTTTACAAAGAATAGCTACAACTGAAACCCCCCCCCCCCCCACCCCCTTCCCTCTCATGTAGAAATAGAGCAATTTCACTGACATTTTGGGTCAAGATAACATTGTAGTAAAAGGATGTATAAATTTATTTCATACTGTACCTGAAGGCCTTCAATGATGTACTGATTTGCCAGTGAGCGGTCTTGTTTCTCAAGAATACTGTGGTAGTATGTAGCACGATCTCGCACCTCATCATCGGAATCCATTTGACATCGAGCCAGTAAAACCTGGATGTTAGGCAACAGATCAGGGCAGGCAGCTCCAAACTGTGCCATTGCTGCAACAGCTGCTGCTCGGACCATGGCATTTTCCAATATTACACGATTATAAATAAATCTTATGTACCTAAAAAGGAATCCAAAAAATAACATGTGCATTGGAATTAAATAAAGGTTCAGACTGGAAAAACAAATGGACAACATGGGAAAAGAGACATATTTTATAATAATGTAATTAACGATTTGAGAATATTATTTCAGAAATATAACTCAGTACATTCACACACAGCACATCTACATATTTCTACTTCCAATAAATGATTATTCTAGCCATAAAATGTGGTAAATTATTGCCATATCTTTCAGATTATAAACAATATTATGTAGAAAATTGTTGTGATCAATTACTGATAAATTGCTCTAAGTGATTAGTGTGTGCTGATGAATGTTAAAGTCAAACATATGGCTATCACAGCAAAAATTGAGCTAGTGATAATTTGCCCCAAACAACTCACGTTCAGTTAAAAAATATCATTACTGTCTTTGCGCAATCAAATATGAAAACAAGTGAATTATCACTATTAGCATAAAGCAAGGGATAACTTGTTTTTTAACACAAACTCCATGGCAGATTCATTAAAGAAGCACACTCACATTATATGCAATTTCATTCTCATGTAAACAGTTTTACCTCTATGAAACACATTAGACAGAAGAAATTTTGGTATGAAGGGCCAGTGGTGAGCTTCACTAAAGTTTTGGACAAATTAATATTGTTTTTTCTTTTGCACTGAATCTTAGAGTAAACTGTTGTCATTCCAAAAGCTGCTTAAACGAATGAGCCTATTGGACATGATATGTCCTTAGTTTCCTCTGGCCCAAGAACTGGCACACCTTACCACTCTGAAAGCAACCCACAGCAAGATTTAATCTGAACAATGTTGTATCCCACTGTGCTATGTGGCTGCTGGATTCTTGTCTTACAGAGTTCAACCACATATTGGAATGGAGAAGTCTCACCAATACTGATCATGAAATGGCCTTCTGACAATGTTTCCGTGAGTATGTACTAACTCGGGAAGTGAGCACGGGAAGATGGTTCTTCGAAAACCCCAAACATTTGTTCTTTGAAAATCCCAAACATTTGTTCTTTGAAAATCCCAAACATTTGTTCTTTGAAAATCCCAAACATTTGTTCTTTGAAAATCCCAAACATTTGTTCTTTGAAAATCCCAAACATTTGTTCTTTGAAAATCCCAAACATTTGTTCTGACTGAATGTCACTGTCAACAAGCCATGAGTTAAACTGGTTCCTGGCATTTTGTCAGTTTTCTCTCTGGTGTTAGTGGGTGATTTGCCATCTTAACTGATGAAATGTTATTTTTTACACAATCTGAGTTTTTTGGCTTCTTCATAATAATTATTCACAATAATTTTTTAAATCAGTGCTTCTTCCCACTTCCTTTTGAAGACTTTTCCGAATAGTTTTGTTTACACCAATGCATCTCGATTAGAAAAATATGGTTTAAACTATTGTAACACACGGAAGACAAGGCAGGAACTTGTGTTGAGTATACATTACATTCTAGCAACTGCGATGGAATATAGAGGCTTTAACAACAAATAAAAATAGTGTAATCCATTTTAAAGTTGTGTTAAATATTTATGTTAATAAGGCCCCTGAATTTGTCATTTGTTGCTGATCTTTGATGTGGTGAGGAACAAAGGTAATGCATTCTGTGTAAATTCCTTTGTTCTGTTGCTGTCTCTTGAGCTCTATTTAAAACCATTGTCATATTTTTGTTTCCTTGTACTGGAAGGTTTCACCGATCATGGCTACCTGTGTAGCTTCACATTTCAGTGACGTTATCTGATGCAACCACCTGTGCCATTCAGTATTTCAGTGAAGTAACCTAATGTGAGTCTTTACATGTGATCACCGCCATTGTCTTTCATGTGCAGAACGTTATGTAAATTTGTCATCATTATTTTTCTGAGAAGTTGTGTGTTTTAGGAAGTAGTCAGTGATACACAGAAAGTTTCAAAGTCGTTTCTCATGCCTTTTCAGAAAATGTTGAAGATTCTGACAGCTGATGAAACTATGTCAAAGCTGCTACAAAATGATGTTGGAAACAGTCTCTGTCTGAAGAAAGTTTGGAAAATTGAGAAGAGAACATTGAAATATGTGAGCATGACATGGATTCATATGTGGCTATATTTTCAGGTGGTGAACCTCCAAATTCAAGTGTTACTGATGAGTAAAGATGAGCAGACTAAATGGCACATGAAACAAATTAGTCACAGAGAAAGATTCAAAAGCCACACTGTCATTTTTTTTTTTTTTCATAAGCCAGGCACCCTATGGCAAAGTAGCAGCATCCAACTGAAATATTTTTCTCTCTATTTTGGTGATACATTGATGGGTGGCACCGTTGTGTGCACTAAAAATTATATGATTAACAATTGCGCACAGTTTGACATATATTTATACACAAGATAGAGACTATGTGAAGATGAATGCGTTTCTGTATCTCTTGCTATGCACAGGGACTTGCAATGCTTCCAAACATCATTTCAAAGTGTCTTGGGATATGGATGGACCCAATACATTTGCAGTTATTATGTCGTATAGAAGATTCTTGTTTTTACTTTGCTGCATTCACTTTGATGACACAGACATTGGAGATGAAGAGTAAAAAGACTGACAAGTCAACTGGTTTGCTTGAACATATCATATCATTGCAAGGTAAGTATTTGATGTTATGTACCACTGGAAGACATGTGACAACTGATGAGCAACTAATTCCATTTTGAGGACAATTTTGCTTCCAAAGTATCTGCCATAAAACCACAGAAATACAGCATAACAGTTTTTTGCTTTGTTAGACTCCAGAACACACTATCGTATGAACTTTGAAATATATTGAAGGACACCAGTTGAAACAACCAACATGGAGCTACAGAAGAAAAGGGATCTGTGAAACAGCAAGTTCAAACAATTCAAGTTGCCCACTCCACGGAACCTGTTTTTGGAGTAGGAGTAGGAGTAGGAGTAGGAGTAGGAGTAGGAGGAGGAGGAGGAGGAGGAGAATGTGAATATTTAATGTATCTCAGTAATGTTGTGGCAAACGAGGGGATTGATAAGCAGTATGTTCTGAATGGTGTAACCAAAGGGTTCCAGAATATTCCATTTAATATGAAGTCTTGCATGGGTTAAAAGAACTTCTCTAAGAACTAAACAGACTGTATTCAAAACTTGCCTTCTACTTATCATGTCACAGTCTGGAGATCTGTGTCATAACCAACATCACTTAAGTCAACTGCAGACTTGTGAAATGAAATTCCTCAAGTTTTCTCTACAAAATACAAGGAGAGGAAACATAAAAAATGAACACATAAAGAGAGACCTGCAAGTGGAAGTGAACATGGAGATGTACAGTGCCATCACGAAAACCAGTTTGATGACCAACAAAGAGGCAGCTGGGTCAAATTTGAAGACGATCTTGAAAGAAAGGGAAAAATGTGAGATGCTGTGAAGAAGAAAATCCATCAATGGGGGCAAATCATTTGTAAACATTCTGCTGGAAGGACTCAAAAAATATCCTACCTAGCTAACTGGAAGGACTCCATGGTGGTGATGGTGATAGAAGAAAGATGCCACCGCTCACAAGGAGAGGTGACCAGCGATGGGATCAACTTTTTGAAACAATCTAGACAGTGATGTAGGTTAGGGTCCAAGGAATCACACCCTGCAGCCACTCACCCTCGTGGGCCCTCGTTTGTGAGTGATCAAAGAGAAAAATTTCAAAATTAAAGCGATAGCTTTAAAAATGGTAGATAAATTTACAAACTGCTTCCGCAGTGTAACAGTTAAGGTACTGACTTTGCATGCAAAAGACTGAGTAGAATGTAGTTGGGTTCTTTGAATTTTTTTATTTTTTTAATATTTATTAAAATAACTGATCATTATTGGTTTAAATGTAACTTTTTTCCTATTCTTTTGTCAAGTCATATTACTCCTCATAGTGTAGCGATTCAAGAATTTCTGTGTAAATTCTAGAACCACTCAGCCTTCTACCGTCTCGAACACACGATATTCTAGATACGAGTGTGGGATAGTAAAATCCTACCTACTTCATGTCACGTGTTTGTATGTGCAGGTTTAAAGTCAGATGCGAGAAGAACGTAGACATGGCGGTCGAACGCCACTGACAAGTACTTGTCGGGCAATCCATAGATGTTTTAGAGGAAGAACCATGGAGTTTTATGCAGCGCTGTGGCTGTTGTGTCATTGACTATTGTTATGTGAAAGAAGAACAGTTGAAAAAGTAATCTTGTGAACTCTAAATCCAGCCTTGTTAGAGGCAAGGCCTATTTTATGATTCATGTGAAGTAGAGTCATGGTTATTAAGCCAACTCTTTCATAAATGTACTTAAATTTGTTTCTAATGTTGGATGGAGCGAGTGACTTATTGGAAGTCATATATGTATGTGGAAAGTGATAATTTTATTCTGTATGAAGTTCAAATATACCGTTGGTTGATGAAAAGCAAAGTTGTTCACATATCTACTTATTTCACAAGTAGAGAGAGAGGCTTAACTATTCCCATAGCCAGCTAGCCAGCAAACAAGATCGGCTGTGAATCTCAAGTAAGTAACCATGTATAAAAGGAGTGGGAAGGTTGTACGTCTACTTCTCGCTTTAAATCACTGTCAAAAACATTAGAATGTGGCAAGCTGTGTGAAAGGACCCGAAAAAATGAGTAATTTAAGTAAAAAACTAGATAAGAAGTTGTTACATGTTGCCCTAACAACCAAACATAACACGACAAGGAATTTACGCTAAGAGATTGGAATACATTCAAGTATCCAATGAAGCAAAATTTTAATGAAAAATGGTGAAGACATGGAAAATTCACAACTATAAAGCAACGAAGAAGATTTTGATGCATTTGTCTAAGAAGAAATATGCGTAAAGCACTTCAAGCACGAAGATCCAGTGTGGGGAGTATACCGCTCTCACACACATTGCAGGGACTCAGACGTGGAAACCAACCCACATCCGACGTCGCCGGCACCAGCTGCTGTTCACCAGTGCTGACTTGCCTCTACATCCACTCACCTACGCAACAAGACTTCTACGCCGGGTGAGCATGAAACAAAACTTCATTACTTTAGTACAAAGTGGTACATACTGTTGAGTGAACTTTTTTGGTGTAATTACAGTATTTAAAGTTAGTTTTAGGGCTAAAACATATAAAAGCATGGACAATATACAACAAAGTGAGGACACTCAAGAACCAGCTATGGCTATGAGAGTTAGCAAAGAAACACATGACTGGGCTGCGTTGGTAAATGTAATCAAAGCTCAGAATGTGACTAAGTTCGGTACATTCTCAATTAAATGCTCTGAGTCTTAAGTTAAACTCATTAGATTCATAATTAAATACCCAGAGTGCAGTTTTGGATGCCCAGAGTGATACTCCGAATAATCAAGTGACAAATCTAGGTTTGCTAAATGCCAAAGTCGACTCGCAAAGCAAAGAAATAGTAATCTATGCGAAGGCGTGGGCGCTCTTAAGACTGAATTTTATGCCTTAAATAGTAGCGTAGAGAATTTAAAAATAGATTTAAAGAATGAATTGACTAATTCCTTGACCATTCATGTAAGTCAAATGTTTATGACCTTAGTCAGAAACAGAATGACCATTTCCAAGATTTATCAAAAAAGTTAGAATTTAACATTGAGGACAGATGTACTAACGTGGAATCCGAAATTAATGAAAAGTTAGGATCCTTTGAAAATGTGTGCAATGTTAAGTTTAATGCTGTAAAGCAGGACTGCATACTTCGAAAGAGAGTGTAGATAAGAATAATGAATTAATACCGATTATTCAATCGCAAATTACAGGTGTCAGTACACAAGTAGATAATGTGGAAAGAAATTTCAAAGAGAAAATAATGAACTCTGATATCATAAATGGAAGTAGTTTGGTGGAACAATTTGAAGAAATTTTAGACCGAAAAGTTAATGAGAGAATAACACCCGGGATTGTGTCACCTATTCCTTCTTCCGAACTTAATGATACCAGGAAGGGTATAGAAGACCTGTGAAGAAATTTAAGCTTATTCAAGACAAGTAGAAAAAAGGGTAACTTCACCTAATGTGGTATTAACTAATGAAGCTGTGACTCATTTACAATGGGGAGCTAATTCAGGGTTATCTAGACAATTCCCTAAATTTAAGCCGGACGGAGATGTACATCTGATCCATTTCTTAAAAAGATTTAACCAAGCATTACCAAAAAATTTGGAAGAATCTAAGAAGATTGAATTTGCTGTGGGGTACCTTCTAGGGGAAGCCTCAGAATGGGACACAGTAAATATCGAGAAGTTTTCATCTTGGGAAAACTTTCAAAAGAAATTTAAAGAGAAATACTGGTCTGTCAGTGCTCAAGAAAAGTTGATATCAGATCTATGGGACCCAAAATATTACAATAATACTTGGGGTACTATGAGGAAATATTTTAATTGGCATTTAACATGAGCAAAGTATTTAGATAAGCCAGTGGAAGAAGAAGGGTTAGTACGTACTTTAATTAGACGACTGCCTATCTATGCGAGAAAAGACATCTTATGTAGTGGTTGGAAAACAGCAGAAGAGTAGTTGTTGGTTGGTTGGTTGTTTGGGGAAGGACACCAGACAGCGTGATCATCGGTCTCACAGGATTAGGGAACGATGGGGAAGGAAGTCGGCCGTGCCCTTTCAGTGGAACCATCCCGGCATCTGCCTGGAGTGATTTAGGGAAATCACGGAAAACCTAAATCAGGATGGCCGGACGCGGGATTGAACCGTCGTCCTCCCGAATGCGAGTCCAGTGTCCAACCACTGCCCCACCTCGCTCGGTAAGAGTTGTCTTTTGTTGATGCACCTGATGCACTAAATAAGGACCTTAATGAAACTTTACACTAAAGCGAAAGTTCGAACTACAAAAAGAATAGCGGAAATAATTTTAAAAGGCACGTGGCAAACTTAGCAAAAGTACATTGGTACAATAAGAAAAGTTGTAACAATAATTATAAAAAGTAAATCATAAAAAGTAAATTTAAATCCAGTAACTTCTCAACAATTTGTACCAAGTAACCTAAAAACACAAAATGGGAATGACATACCTTGTTACGGTAACCAACTCGTACTTAGTAGTAATGAAAAAAAACTTTGTTCGAGCTGGATTCAGGGCCGGGGCCCAGGTCGTAGAGATACATTAGGAGGCCTTATTTCATATAAGTATGTTAATTTTACATACAAAATACCCACAAAGGAATGGTTTCTGTTTGAAGAACCAAGCTTAGACACTAATAATCCACAGCCTATAATAGCAGGGACAGTGGAAACTTCAGAGGTTAACATATTTACAGATTCGGAAAGTGAGGTATCATTCATCTCAAACGCATTTTTTAACTCACAGCAGAATAAATAGCACTTACAATTGGGATAACGGGAACAAAAAGTAAACTTGTAAATTATTAAACTCAGGTGAACTGCAGTATTGGAAACATATTATTTCGTCAAACACTATTGATAATAGAGAGTATTAATAGAGACATACTGTTTGGTTTAGATTGGTTGTTAAGAGTTGAAAGTCATCTTTAACTTTGACGATCATCATCTTTGTTTTGGTAAAGGGGACAGTAGATGCTAGACATCTTTTGTGATAAATAGTCACTTTGAGAAACAAATAAACGAGTGTCAGTGTCTGCGATTAACAGCTACAGCACAATTACCCTCAAAAATCGGTAATGTGGCCCAAGGAAAACATTGAACTGATATACTAGACAAAGTTAATGAATCCCAGGTATTAACGGATCAACAGAGGCAAGATTTAAATAAAATTTTAATGTAGTATGAAGTAGTGTTTTCCGAGTGTCCAGGTAGCATCAGTGACCATGCCTGTAAGTTCAAAATCAAAGATGACACTCCATTCTTTTGCAAAACTGTATCCAATACCGATGAGCTTGGAGGAAGCAGTTTGGGATGAGATTAACAAAATGATTGATAATAATATTATAGAACGAAGTTCCAGTGTGATCAATAATCCTCTGGTCATGGTAAAGAAAGCTACAGGTGGTGTACTGTTAGTCTTAGACATTCGTACACTGAACTAACATAAAGAGACGGAGAGAGACCGACCGATTAATATCGATGAATTGTTGTCCAAATTTGAAAAGGCAAGATTCTTTAGCATGATGGATCTGACAGCGGGGTATTGGCAGATAAGATTACATCTGGAATCCCAAAAATATATAGCCTTTTTATTTGATGGAAAATCATAGCATTTCAACATATTGCCATTTGGACTTATATCTCTGTGTCCATATTTATATCTGCATTAGATGAAGCACTAGGGTGAGACTTATTGAAGGATTTGATAATATACATAGATGATATCCTAATAATATCAGCTACTTGGGAAGAACATTGTCTAACTTCGTGCAAGACACTGAAAAAATTTAAAGAGAAAGGTATTACAATGAAGCTGTCAAAATCGTTATGTGTGTGCCATGAGGGAATTAGACCAAACACTGAACACATAAAAGCTATCAAAAAATGTCTGCACCCCAGAAATGTAAGACAATTAAAAGGACTGATAGGTATGGCTGGATAATATCAACAGTACGTACGAGGGCAGGAGTTGAATGACCCGAGAATTTTACATTTATTAGAGAAAGGAGTACCATGGACTTGTGATCAAGGTGCAAATGATGCATTTGAAAACATTAAAAGAGCATTTGTTAAGGCACCCATATTACATCATCCAGTTTTGGTGAACCGTTTAAAATTTCGACAGATACGTCTGATTATGGTATTGCTGCCCAACTTTTCCAAGGAGAACGGGATCCGAATAAAGTAGAACACAGAACCATAGCTTTTGCTAGCCATAGCCTAAATAAGCACGAACTGAATTACACAGCTACCAAAAAGGAACTATTGGTGATTATGAGGAGTATTCAAAAGTTTCAAACATTAGTATCGGGATCAGAAATACATATTCATACAGATCAAGTTTTATCCTTTCTGATGAGTAGTCGATTACTACACAGTAGGTTGATGCGAAGGGTGCTTTTCCTACAGGAGTACAATATTAAAATACGATACGTAAGAAGGTTCCAAAAATACTGTCTCTGATGCTTTACCTAGGATACCCATAGGAATGGAAGAACTGAAACATATGGAAGGACCTGGCGTTATTTTTGCCGTTAATTTTATGTCAGCAGAATATCCGAACTTCAGGGTAAAGGAAATGACTCAAAGAATAACATAACATCCATCATGATCCTTATTTCACAGAAATATTTTCTATACGTATCCAGAACTCGTTACCTCCTAATCAGTTAGGAAAATGGAAAATTATAGATCATAACCTTTTTTCGAGAGACAGTGTAACATCACAGCATTGGCGTTTACGTATTCCGAAGGTAATGGAAGACGAACTTGAATGGTACGTTCACACAGAGTATGGACACTTCAGAATCAAAAAATGTATATCCCATATGAATAAGTTTTATTATTTCAAGAAGCTAGTTCATGGAATAGCATCTTTGATTAGAACCTGTGAAATTTTCCACAGAGTAAAAGAGACTAATACTCATGTGAAATACAAAATGTATCCTACTATTCGTAAGTCATTACACGATCTCACAGCAGCAGACTTTTTGGACCAATTCCACAAGGAAAGGGAGTAGTATCATATTTTGGTCATCATAGAATGCTGGTCAAAACATGTTAAACTATATCCCATTGAAAAAGCAAATACACAAACGGTTATACACTGTTTACAACATTACTTCCTAGAAGTAGGCAAACCAAAACGGTTTCTAACGGATAATGGACCACAATTTGTGAGTAACGAATTTAGAGAATTCCTAGCATGGGAAGCTATTCGACAAGTGTTAATACCCAATTATAACCCATCATCAAACCAGTGTGAATGAATAATGAAGGAAATTGTAAAATTATGTCGTGCTTACTGCCACGAAAAACATACTTTGTGGGCAACAAAACTTAAAGACTTTGAACTTATCCTAAATGAGTTACCCCATTTATCGGCTGGGTTGACACCTGTAGAAGTTATAAGCAAAACTTTAATAGGAGAACCTCTAATTAAATGTTTTAACAACCGCATGTCAATTATGAAGTAAATCAGGAAATAGTTTCTAAGAATTTAGTTGAGAAAGCACAACAAAGATTACGTAAGCATGACGAAAAAGCTGTAAAACCTCAGTACCTAGTCAATGACTTGGTCCTTATAAAACAACAACTTCAAAGCTTGACTCTGAAGAAAGTGACCCATCATTTTTTCCAAAAAATATGAGCGAACATACTGGGTACAAATGCTGATCCATCCTAAGATGATATTTTTGGTATATCTCACGACTAGATCAGAGAAGGGGAAATACAATATAGAAGATGTAAAATTGTATATTCCCCCCTGGGATGTTAACATTCTGAGTTAATGGGCGGAGTGACGACCATCGGATCCCGAGTTGTTTTCGGGGTTTCTTCCAAAATAGTCTTCCTGCACCAAATTCCTTTAAAATCTTAAACTATTCTGTCATCTAGCCTTTAAAATCTAGAACTATCCTGGAGTCATATTGTGTAGAAAACCCAATGTGACTATAAAATCGATAACAACTTAAGAAAATCCCCAAAAAGAAGTGATATGTACACAAAATAAGCCGAATAGATTATTATATTTATGGATAATATAATATGATGTGACTAGTTAAACAACTGTGATACCAAAATGTATAGCTTTTCTATTTTGTATAGAGTATTTTTACCTTTTATGAGATGTGATATAGGTGGGAGGGTTTGTATAAATTTTGAAAGGGGTGGGTACTGTTGATAAGAGCATGATTTACACGAACAGATAAATCATGACTAACACAAAAACACACAGCACACCTTTCAAACAACCCTCAAAAACAAGTGCCGTTTCTATAGGGTGGCTAGGATTTCCTTCAAGGACTTCGACGGTGAAGGTGGGACAAGCCCGTTCTGTAGGAGACGATTTAATGCCAAACCACCTCTGGTGTCTCACTCAAGTACCTGAGAGGTAGGGATCCTGGGGAACGGGGCTATTCGAAAATTTCTGTGTAAATTCTAGAACCACTCAGCCTTCTACCGTCTCGAACACACGATATTCTAGAGACAAGTGTGGGATAGTAAAATCATAGCTACTGCATGCCACATTTCTGTGTGCAGGTTTAAAGTGAGTTGCGAGAAGACAGTAAATGTGGCGGTCGAATGGCACTGACAGGTACTTGTCAGGCAATCCATAGATGTGGGAGGAAGAACCATGGAGTCTTTATGCAGCTCTGCGCCTATTGTGTCATTGACTATCGTTATGTGAAAGAAAAACAGCTGAAAAAGTAATCTTGTAAACACTTAATCCAGTCTCGTTAGAGGCAAGACCTATTTTACGATTCATGTGAAGTAGTCATGGTTATTAAGCCAAATCTTTTATAAATGTAGTTAAATTTGTTTCTAACGTTGGACGGAGTGAGTGACATATTGGAAGTCATATATGTATGTGGAAAGTGAGAATTTTATTCTGTACGGTGTTCAAATGTACCGTTTGTTGACAAAAAGTAAAGTTCGCGTATCTACTTATTTCACAAGTAGAGAGAGAGAGAGAGAGAGAGAGAGAGAGAGAGAGAGAGAGAGAGAGAGACTTAAATATTCCCATACCTAGCATCATTATACGGAGACGAAGTCAAGAGAGTTTTCCAGCAGCCAGCAAAGAAGATCGGCTGTGAATCTCAAGTGAGTCACCTCGTATAAAAGAAGTGGGAAGGTTGTACATCTACTTCTCGCTTTAAATCGCCATCAAAAACGTTAGAATATGAAATACATCATATTCTCTCATTTTTCTTCTTATCAGGCATTTGAATTCTTGTTTACAGGATTTTGATTATCGCTCTGTATTACCTTTGATTTAATTGCTTCCATTTTTTACTCTTACATTTTTGTCCTTGTTACTGCAGTCATTATTTTTATTTCTCATTTTTATTGAATTTAATTTTACTTATAATGCTAGCTTTTGTTGAAATCATCATTCACATTATTTTGTCCATAGTGCAATAAGAATTTATGTTTCAAATGTTCGTATGACAATTACCAACCAAAAAAATGTACATTTTATAACAAAAATTACATTCTTGACAGCACTGCACTGACAATACAAATAGATTATTTCATCTTCTGTTTTTTAACTGACAGATCAGCAATTTCAAATTTTTAAACATTGTGATGGATAAATAAAAATAATAAAGTGCTCATGCACAAAGAGACTAAGTGGGAAAAAAAATGATAGGAAGAAAAAATAAGAGCAACTGGAGGAGCTGAAAGGTTGATTTAAATGGTGTGGCAAATAAAAAAAATGTGTGTAAACCAAATAATAAAATGAATAAAAATAGTGATCCAAGTTATGTCAATGAAGATTTAAAAATAATAATAATTCAGCATATCTGATAAGATTCAAACTGACAACCTTTTGCATGTGAACTCAGTATCTTAACCATTATGCTACGGAACCAGTCTGAAGAAAAGCTACTACCTTTAAATCTAAAGAACGTCACACAAAATTCCGATTTTTTTTGTTAATTACTCAGAAATGAGCACCCACCAGGGTGAATGGTTGCAAGGTGTGATTCCTTGGACCTTAACCTACATCACCATACATTGTGTTGATCCCATCACTGGGGACCTCTCCTTGTCAGTTGATAAATCGAACTCAAGGAAACTTTTCTATTGCCACTACAACAGTAATCAACTGCACAGTATTTAAGTGAATCACAATCTTAGAGCATTCTGATATTCTGTTTCAAAGGAATCATAGCAATAATATAAAACTGACTGGCACAAGATTTAACACTGACCCTGATTTGTCTACTTTGAGTGCATGTTACTAACACTAAAAACGGGGAGAAATTGAGGAAAGGAAAGATGCATGAGCATTTAAATTTGCATGGGGTTACTTTAACATAACTCATTGTTACAAGAACATAAGAACCGTGAATACGGTATGGAAAGTTATGCCACAATGTAAATAATTTAGGAGTAAAAGTAATAACTTAACAAACAGGTGCCAAGTCATCAATAGGCATACAAACGGGACTGAAAATTACGGCAGTTTTAAGATAAAGCTTTTTTTGAGCTAGAGTGCTCTGCCTCCCCCTCCCCACACAAAGAATACAAAGCTGGGATCGCAGTTCCACAGGTCAACTGATGTGAGGGGTTGTGTTAGGTGCAGTGTGCATGGGGAGAAAGCAGGCAAGGAGAGGGAGGGAGGCAGCAGGTGTAGATGGGGGAGGGGGTTACAGGCAGGAGGTGTACGGGATACAAATGCTACACACTGGTGAGTTTGTGCAGTATGCAGTGACACAGACAAGTGGACTGACAGGGGTGACAGAACAGAGGAATGAGAGACAGTGGACAGACAGAGGGTAAGGGTGCAATGTGAGTAAAGTTAGTTTTCTGTGCCAAGGTGAAGGTGGGAGTGGGCAGGATGTTGCAGAGATTGAGGACAAGAACATTAAAAGAACAAAGGTTGTGCTGTAGTTCAGAAAAGTTGGTGGAGGGGGAATCTACATAGTACAGGTCGCGAAGTAGCCATTGAAATCGAGCATGTTGTGCTTAGCAGCAAGCCTCCTGAATACTTCTCCCTAGCACAAGCTTTTCCAAACTAAGTAGATGGAATTTTTTCTTGAAACAAATTTTTCATTCTCATAATAATCCTGGTGTAAATCACTGCTAACCTCTGCCTCACACCCATCAATATATCCATTCACCCTACACCTGTACAATCCCTACAGCCTCCACTTCCTCTGTTCTGTCATCCCTACCCAATCTACTCTGCCACATTATCACCATGTACTGCACAAACTTATTGGTCCTGGTACCCTTGTGTTGCATCCCTATCCCAAGCATCTGCTGCCCACTGTCATTGACAGTCCTAGATCTCTGAACTATTAGCCACTCTTTCCCAACCATCTCAAACCAACCCCCTGCAACTCCTTTCCGCTCTTGCCCACCCACCTGGTATTAACCTTCACCCTAGTCTGCATGGGGAACTGCAGTCCCAGCACTGTGTACTCAGCCAGCAGAATGTAGCTGGTATGCATATGTGTGTGTGTGGGTGGGGGGGGGGGGGGGGGGGGGGGTTTGCACATGCTCGTCCACTCCCCTGAAGGCTAGTGAAGTTTTCAGTCGTCGATGACTCAGGACCTCTACTATTTGGTGAGTTGTTACCTTTACTTCTGAATTACTAATATAAGAATCAACAATAAAATACTAAATTGTCTGAAGAAATCTACCAAGAAGTCTAGGAAGAGGAGTGGAGGAATATTAAATAAGAAGTATGTAGGATGAAATATGCTGGAGAGTATAACAAATTCTCAGTCCCATTTAGTTCAGTCAGATAATGGGGCAGCTTCTGGACAACGGCTGTGTTCAATTTCCTCCACTATTCTTTCCTAACTGAGTCAAAGGCACCTCTCATGATGAAAATACCAAGATGATGTACCAAAATTTATGTTCAAAGCCAAGTTCATTTCGCAACCGTCTTGCAGTATAGTTTACAAATCTCAACGATATTGTGATATCTTTGTAGTTGCATACCATCTTTGAAAAAACAATACTGCAAAACTGACTTTTCTAATTTTCTGGATTTTGGTCAACTGGCTTACATGACACATTACAAAAGCAATATAATGTAAATCAAACAAGGCAAAAATAGTTAATATTCCACATAACTTCAAAAGAATTAGGTACTACACAAATGGAACATCGTAAGGTTCCTGAGGTTATGTGGCTGTCTATAGAGAGCTTGCAATGCCAGAAGACTGTGGCAAAGTGCAGGAAAACCTATGAAGGATTGACAATTGGTGCAGTGGCTGGCAGCTGTTAATCACTCTCAAAAGCAAATCTCTACTTTCATGCACTACTTTCGAGGGAGCAAGAGTTTCTCTCTCTATGAAAAGATTGTTTTGTAAAAATTTAAAATAAGAAGCAATAACAAAGTTCTGTGCTTGCTTATGCATTTACAAGGTAAATCAATACAGTCAGTTATGCTCTGTTTTTTAAACAATACTGTGGGACACGTTGTTGGTTATGGTTCACACAAAATAGAAACAGACATACCTTGACGGCTGCTTTGTTCGAGGCCCTTCTTTACCCAACAAATGAAGAATACGAACAGCAAGACTTGTGTGCTCACAATCTTCTATGAATTCACAGAGATGGGCAAGACCTGTAAGCATTTGGTTGTTTTGTTAGTTACACTCAATCTCAATGGTATGGCATCATACAGTTTGAATTCAGTATTATTAAGAGTTGACCAGACAATATAAATATCTGTTATCTAGGCAAAGACATTTCATTAAAATTCGTATCACTACAGTACTCAGACAATGGAATGAACAGTGAGAATGACATAACAGAATTTCATCATAAAAATACCTGTTTCCTTTGCTTCAGGATTTTCTTCAATGATGGTGATAATTGTATCGGCAATTGAAGCTTTGTATTCCAATCCTCCCTCATCACGAAGCATGGCTGACAGGAAATTCATCAACACACTGTGTTTGCGAGGGAACTTCAGACACAGTGCTCGTATAGCCTGCAAAATTTTATGCAATGTTGTAGTTTCCATCAGAAAAACACTGGTTATTTATGAACACAATCTGTCCAGCATTACTCGCCTCATAACTTAGGCAACAAAAAAAATCCACACTCTGATGAACCTTGTGACATCCAGGGTTATTGAAACATTAAGGTTGCTACATAAATTTCTTTACTGGCTTAGTGAGACTGGTCAACCTCTACAGCAGTCAAAAAAAAAAAAAAATTGTGGGAGTTACAGGTCTTGGTTCACTGAAAAATCTATGTAACAATGTTGGACAATTTCATATTCACCCACCAAAACCTCTTAAATATCATATTGAACACCAAATAAACTGTTAAGAAGTTACACAAAATTTAAAGTAACTGATGCACAGTCTTGATGGATATGTTCATTAATGAGTAATACATACTCGCATAACCAAAAATAATTATAATTATTATTACATTGAAAAATATAACAGTGAAGTCAGTGAAGGCTGCTGCAAAGTGCTCAATCCAATTTAGGTAAAGCTGCTCAGCATCACTCATCAAAACAAAAATAGACATATACGTTTTCATTAAAAATAAATTTGATTAAAGCTGTTCATTTGACACGTGTCCTTACCTGAACAACAACGATCTTGAATTCATCACTGATCTCACTGACAAAGCTAGCAATCTGCTTCATCAATCTATCAACAGAGGATTCTGCACCAGTCTTCAGCAACGTTGTAATGGCAAGTGTGGCGATTGATCGATTCGAATCAGTTATAAGACTTTCGAGATCCATATTGCAAGCTGTAACTGCTGTTGGATGAGTCATAGCCACCTGCAAATCATTGAACACATTGATTCACATTCACTGAAAAAACAGATTTTAAAAGAATCGAATTCACACTATTATCCTGCTTTGCAACATGCAGCATAGCAAGAATAATGCTGCATCTTAAATACAGCTAAACAAACAGCAGAGTTAATGGGCCAGATGCACAAATACTATTTACAACATATTATAACTATTTTAATGGTAGTATGAGTATGCAGCTGGTGAACTAGGTAGGCTGGTACAGGGCAATAGGGAGCACCGGTATCGACTTGGCACAGAGCAAATGCTGCTTTAGATGGATCAAGATTGAAGACTCATGGGCGAAACCCACCACAGTCTAGTTCTTTGGCCACGATACTGTGATATGGAAAGAAATGGAAGGACTAACACATTATTACATTTCCTGAATGTTGGAAGGCTGAGAATAATGATGCTATTTTTCGGATTAAAATGTTCATGATGTAAACTAATCCCCCATTCAGATGTCTGGATGGTAAGTACTTCAGGGGATGTCATCAAAAGAAATGAACATTTTAATTTCAGCATCATGACACAAAAAGTAAGAACACTTCAAAGAGCAGGAAAAGTGGAAAATCTGAAGAAAGACAGGGACAAATGTGAAAGGAACAAAGGGTTTAAATGGGGTTGGCAGACAATGGTGAAATAATGTCAGGTAATTCCACAATGATTTATTCTTTGAACATGGTATAGCAGTTGTGATGGGAAATCAAAAGAGTGCAAAGTGATACTAAAGTGGTGTGCCACAATGATCAATTAATGTTTGTGAAAATAAATGCAGAAACAGATCAGGTGTGCACGACATCAGACCATGATGACAAAGAAGTTGAGAAAATATACAATGCAATAGAAGATATTATTCACTCTGAGGGCAGAGCAACAGTCAGCATCTTAATCATAGGAAACTGGTATAGGGTGGTTCGACAAGGTAGCGAAGCAAACAACATGGGACAATATGGATTAGGAAGAAGGAACGACAAAGGGGAGATGCTAGTGGAGTACTGTCAGCAAAATAAATTGGTCACGATGAACACTTTGTTAAAGGAAACAAAGAGTAAATTTTACACATGTAAGAGCCCAGGAGACATTAACAGATATCACATAGACTACTTACTCATCAAACAGAGGCAAAGTGGTGGTGTGGAAGACACCAAGACTATGCTGGTTGCTGATATCGAGTCTCATCACAATCTTTTGGTTGCAGACATCAGTACAAGGTTGAAGAGGTGAGGAAACAACATGCCAAGAAATGTAGTGATCACAGAATAATTAGTCTGATCTCACATACAATGAAGATCACTGCAAGAGTACTCAACAGATGGCTGGAACACAAAGTCGAAGAAATAATGGGAGAGGACCAGTTTGGATTTGGGAAAGTAAAGGAACCATACGCATCATTAGCATAGTGAGGATTTTGTTGAAGAGAGTTTTGGGTTTTACAAAGAACTTTTAAGCTGGTTGTAGGTTGTGTTCCAAAAATGAATAGCACAGAGACAGAAGTGATGACACTTTCTGCAAGACCTGACCATCATTTTGCATGACAATGCTCAAGCACACATAGTGCAAGCTGTTACTGATTTGTTTCACTAATGGGGCTGCAAAGTGCTATACCACCTACTGTACTCCCCTGGCTTAAGCCCTCTTTAAGTTCAACTCAATTTCTTAACTGAAGGAAACACTTCACGGCATTCAATTCAGAACTGTACAAATTCATTGGACAATAGACTGCGATGCTTGAACTGTCAACATAACTGGCACTGCTAAGAGTATCCTATGACTTCCACATCGCTGGCAACAATGCTGGTGACTATGTTGAAGGTCAGGAAAACTTTGAAACACGTATCTATTTTATACGAGCTGTAAATAAATAGTTGCCACTATTACAATTCCAACCCTTGTAAAAAGAAGTGAAGAAAGGAGTAGTTACAGCGAAACAACGCTGAGATGGAAAGAATTAAAGTAAATTAAGGCCAGGTGGTTGGTGAGAACCAAGGACATGTTGTGCTAGTTCCCACCAGCAGAATTCTGAGAAACTGGTGTCTGGGGGAAGAATCTAGATGGTGCGTGTAGTGAAACAAGCACCGAGGTCATAACTGTCATGTTGTACAGCATGCTCTGCAACAGGATATTGTGTGCTGCCTGTATACAACCTCTGCCTATGTCCTGACTGGTAACTGGGTGATAGTCATGCCGATGTAAAAGGCTGAATAGTGTTAACATTACAGCTGGCATATGACATGTCATTTCACAGGTGGCTCTTCATTTGATAGTATATACTTTGAAACTTCCTGGCAGATCAAAACTGTGTGCCGGACCGAGACTAACTCGGGACCTTGCCTTTCGTGGGCAAGTGCTCTACCAACTGAGTTACCCAAGCATTTCATTCTAGATGTATATACTTTGTCAGTTACAGGGCTATTATAGGTGGTTGGAGGAGGGTGTGTACGGCAAGTCTTGCAGTGGGGACAGTCACAGGGGTAGGAGCCACAGGCTAAGGATATGGGTGCAGAAGAGCATATGGTCTGACAAGAATATTGTAGAGATTAGGAGGGTGATGAAAAGCTATTTTATGCTTGGTGGGCAAAATCTCAGACAGAATGGATTTCATTTCAGGGCATGATTTTAGAAAGTCGTGGCCTTTAAGTAGCTGAGTGATACATTCAAGAACAGGATAATACTGTGTGACATGTGGTGAGCTCTGAAGTTGTTTTTTGGATAGATCAGCAGTACCAGAATTGGATCTGATGGCCCAGGAAATCTGGTTTTGAACTAGGCTGTTGGGATAATTACGTCCAATGAAGGCTGAGGTGAGAGTTGTGGTGTATTGCTGTCAGTCTGCATCCAAAAAATATTTTTGTCTCGAATGCCAAGGCTGTGTGGTAGGAAATGTTTGACATGGAGAGGATGACAACTGTCAAAATGTAAGTACTGTTGTCTGTTAGTAGGTTTAATATGGACAGAAATGTGTAGCTGATCTTCAGCGAGGATAAGATCAACATCAAAGAAAATGGCATGGGATTCAGAATAAGACCATGTGAAATTTAATTAAGAGACAGTATAGAGATTCCAGGAATTTTAACAGGTCGGCCTCACCCAGAGTCCATATGGCAAAGATGTCTTCTATGTATGTAAAGCGTACCCAGGGCTGAAGGCTTACAGATCCCAGGAGAGCCCCCTCCAAGTGACCCATGAAAAGGTTGGGATATGAAGGAACCATCCCGATTCCCATGACTGTACCTCCGATCTGTTTGCACATCTGCCCCTCATAGGTGAAGTAATTGTTGATAAATACTACCCTCCAAAAAACAACTTCGAAGCATACAACTTGTCACTCCGTATTATCCTGGTCAGACATACAAGCCGGGTTCTGGATGACTTTACTGAACTGTAACCCTTTCCCTAAACCTCTCCAGTCCTTTTCCTTCACCTTCAACTCTTCTGCCAGAAGGAACAGCCCTGGCTCCAGAAGTTTGTGAACATTAAATCCTTTTGTGTGTTTTTTCCCTTGCCGCCACATGGTAAATAGATTTTTTATCTGTCCATTTACATTTATATTATCAACAACTGATTATTTCTGTTGTTATTGTTGGCTGTTGCTGTTTATGACAGTCAAATAGGGCAGCACTCTTAGAAGTTCTGGAGGAACTCACGTGAACAGCAGAAAGCATTAATTACTAACTTTAAAAAGCCTGTAGAAATTTACTCTACAATAGGTCTTAGTATCTTTCAATGAAAAGCTCAATTTATGCTAACTGCCTCGGTCACTGCTTACCTCCTCAGAATTTCTCTGTCCTACCATTACCCTGTATCTGCCCAATGTTTTACATTTATTTACTTCTTGTCTAGTTTGTTGCTTCCATTGTCTTTTCTCATCCAGCCCACACTGTGACTGTGTTTCATTCTTTTCTGCAAGTTTCTCTCAACAACACAACACTTCTGCATTCTAGTTAGTAATCTCCTCTACTGTAATTACTTCTCTAGAATTTATTCCTTTCTTTTTCTATTCTGGTCACCAATTTTATGACATCTATACTTCTTTCTGCTGCCCTTCCCTTGCCTCACATAACCCGTGCAGGTTTTAAAAGCTTTCCTGTTTGAATTCTGAATTGCGTCATTTCTTATATCACTTTCATAAATTAAACTTTTTTTTGCATAGGCTGCTACTTTATTTGAAACAACAGTTACTTCACAATTCGTCAATTTTGACATTGTTGTTATTTTCAGGTCACCTCTTTTTTTAGAGCTTGTTTACACATCACTGTGAATTGAACAGGAAGTGCACTCCACTACATGCACTACGTTGAGTATAGGGTACAGAAGCACTGCGAAATTCAGCTGTGTGTTAAATATACTAAACGATTTGGACATCTTAAATTACATGTTACATATGATCTTTTAAGATACTACACAGGACTGTATGCACAAATATAGTATAGCGCACATTAAATGTCCAAATTGGTTAATTGTAAAGCAACTGTAACTTCAAATAAATTAGTAGCTTTTAAAGGCAAAGTTTTCATTCAATTAATTCATGATGACTGTGGATCCCGACAACAGAAAACTACATTATAAATTTCACTTCCTTCTCATCAGATGTATCAATCTCTGATTTTGGAAGTAGCATTAATGGAACCTTTTCAGCTTGTACCTGCACTTCTACCTGCAGCCACTTGGCACATTCAATTTCATAAATTAAAAAAGGAAAAAAGAAATGATTCTGGCACTGAACTGTAGTACCACTTTCAATTTGTCAGGTATTTTTAACTTTGACACGGGTCTTTGTCTTATGTACACTTTCTCTTATATCTTTACACACTTCACTTCATAGTCCACAATCTTGTCTAAACATGGTAATACTATTGCACATACACTGATCAGCCAGAACATTATAACCACCTACCTAATAGCTGATATGTCCACCTTTGGCATGGATAACAGTGGCGACATGTCACGGTTTGGAAGCAATGAGACATTGGTAACTCATTACAGGGAGCTGGCGTCACATCTGCACACACAAGTCAGCTAATTTCTGTAAATGCTGGGAAGAAGGATATGAGCTCTGATACCATATTTAATCAAGTCTCAAATGTGTTCAGTCAGGTTCAGATCTGGTGAGCTAGGGGCCAGCACACCAACTGGAACTCACCACTGTGTTCCCCAAACACTCCTGACCTTGTGACATCGTGCATTATCTTGTTGAAAAATGTCACTGCTATCAGGAAACATGATCATCTTGAAGGGGTATATGTGATCTGCAACCAGTGTACGATACTTGTCGGCCATCACTGTGCGTTCCATAAGCTCCACTGGACCAATGGATACCCATGTGAATGCTCCCAATAATGGAGCAGCCACTAGCTTGCCTCTGTCCCCCCATACAGATATCAAGGAGCTATTCCCTTGGAAGATGACTAATTCGCACCCTTCCATCGGCATGCTGAAGAAGGTATCAGGAACCATCAGACCGTGCAAAGCTCTGCCACTGTGCCGACAACCAGTGTGATGGTCACGTGCCCATTTCAGTCATAGTTGCTGATCTTGTGGTGTTAACATTAACACATGCATGGGTCGTCGGCTGCGAAGGCCCATCATTAAGAGTGACTGATGAACTGTGTGTTCAAACACACTTGTACTCTGTCCAGCATTAAGTCTGACGTTAGTTCCACCACAGTTCCCCACCTGTCCTGTTTTACCTGCCTGCCCAGCATATATCTGACATCTGTAACAAGTCGTACACTGTCCTAATTGCTCATGTTGAGCCTCCGAGCCATCACAAACTGATCTTGCTCAAACTCGTATAGATCATGTGCCTTCCCCATTCTAAAGACGGACAACAAGCTCATTGATACTACACGCACTGTGTGTATATGTGACTGGCAGCCAATCCTCACCACATGACACTGCTGTCACTTGGACAAGTTTATGTCAATACTAGGTTGGTGGTCATAATGTTCTGACTGATTAGTGGCAATGGATGGTTAAAACTCTGTAACATTTAGTTTCATTTCCAAGAATGTTTAGAGACTCAAATGTTCATGTTCCAGAAGTATTATCTTATTATGGCCTAAAAACATTTCACACCCAATGATTATGTATCAACCGTCAAACACATTTTCACAATGGAAGTGTCAGTATTCAAAAAGAACAATGAGCATGACAGTAAAATGTGATAAAAGAATTTCCACAGAAAAAAATAAATTCTACCTACAGCTAGCTGAAATGATTACAGAACTGGGAGCCAATACTGTCTTTTTTCCAGTGAAGTACTTACATAAACCTACGACCAGAATGAGCCCAGACTGTTTCTCTTGTCTGATTTCTAATAGTATCAATTGTCCTGAACAGAGAAAGCTACAAACTTACCATAGCTTCTAGTTCTGCATTGAATATACATAACATGTTTAGTTAGGTTGTAGTGCTGATTCAACGTATTTGGCCAGAAAAATATGTGTGTGTGTGTGTGTGTGTGTGTGTGTGTGTGTGTGTGTGCGTGTGCGTGTGCGCAGGATGTAGTATTGTCTCAAAGCTTAGCAACATTTCCAATCTTGTTTACATGCCTATCAACCACTCCACACCTTGTTATCTTTACTCCTTCCATTATTTGTAATACAAATTATTTAGTCCATGAAATCATCTTGTGTCCAAATATTTACTGATTCTGATACAGTTCAAATATTTTAGAATATAAGGTGAAGATTATTGGCATAGGATACTACATTTACACACTCTGTAGACAAATTATCAATACAGTACAACATTTAATTCAATCAAGTGTTGACAAACAGTGGCCACAGGTTCGTATGAGGAGTGTCCCTTATTTTCCATTTCCAATTCCAATATTGCCTGAATGACTCTATAGCATATATATACAAAATTTTGTTGTGATCGAAGCACAGTAATATGTGCCGACTTGAGCATGAACTTACATAAAAAACATGATCTTTCACATTATACCCAGATGTCATGGTGTTGTCACTTCAGTTTTTCAGTACTTGCACGTGCATATGCCATACAGTTAGTTGTGTATTTGTTACGGATAGTGTCAGACATTTTTCAGTTGTTATCTAATATGTCATGTTAATACAAAACTCTTAAATACCTGTACCCAATAAACCATCAGACAGACAGGTGCTGTAAGTTTTATTTTGAAACATACAAGAAGTCAAATCAACAGTTGATGTAAGTGACAACCTTGTGGTTCATGGGTGCACTATATTTAACAAGAAAGCAAGAATTCTGACAAGAGCTATTGAAAATTATTCACAAAAAGTTACTAATGTGCACTCGAGTGAAGAAATTTCCAAAGGAGTGTCAAGGTGTGTTTCAGTGCCGTGAAGACAAGTTTATAAATAATTTGGACAATTTATTTGGTATCACACATGCCAATGCTCTACAAACTATCAAACTGGAAATATACAAGATATTTTTACTTTGACAGAGAGGGCCAGGTTGTAAAGGCTTACCTGGGCAGGAGTAGACCGAATACTTGTGGATAAAGAAGAAAGGGCAAGGCAGAGAAACAAAATTTCTCAGCATCTATTTCTACGTCTACTGCTGTACTTCTATTTTCATCACCTGAAGAAACAGATAGGGCATTTTGAAATTCAGATGAAATTGACATTGTTGGGACTTTGGAACATACTTCTAAGAGTACTTCATTAGAGAATGCTGTAAGGTGGGGCACCAATGTCTGTATTGCTGAAAAATATGAAGTCACCTCGGACAGACGCCAGCATAGTGTAAGAGATTCTGTATGTATTATACAGGCGATAACAGAGACACTAGGTCACAATACTGAAGAGCTATCTATCACTAAATTTTCTCTTCAAAGGAGAAGATAACTGTCTAATACAATAAAATGAGCATTCAAAAATGTTACCTCTGCAGTTCTCAGTGTTCATTGGGATGGTAAACTTGCCAGCATCAAATGCCACAGATCCAAAAGAAGAAAGATTCCCAGTCATCGTTATATTTGAGGACAGCGAACAGCTTACTGGTGTTCTGGGATTACAGAATAGTTTTGGTAGAGAGCTGGCAACTGTTTTCTGGAATGCAACGAAGTATTGGGGTATTGAAGACAACGTACAAATTCTCTGCAATGACAACTGCATCAGATAATGGCCGTCTTAATGGGGCATGCAACTTATCTGATCACAAACTCGAAAGGGAATTTTATTTCCCATGTCATTAACACATGGATGAACTTATTTTAAGAAATGTGTTTGAATGTACACTACATGGGGGTAAGAAGCAGTCCTGGAGTACCAGCTTTTAAAAATCTGAAAGATAACTGGAAAAGTACCAATGTCAGTAATTATTTCATGTGCAAAAAATATGGTCTATTTGGTTTTTAATGAATCATAAACTAGGCTGGATGTTTGACTTTCAAGTTAATGAGGGTAGTCCAACAGTGAGATGTGATTACTGTAAACTGTTATACGTCTGTGTAATATTTCTGGGAGGAGACTTTTGGAAAAATCTGAAAAACACCCTCCTGGAGGAGTGCAATAAGCAAGATTGAAGGCGAGAGCCAGTAATTGATTAAAAATGTTTCTGCTAAGATCACAACTTGAACTATATATTAAAAATAAATGTACCCTGAGATGTATCAATTTTATTGTAAATGTTTGTTTCAAACTTTTACTTCCGTTCAGTGGAGTTTTAAAAGTTCCTCGCCTGGATCTGTGCCCCCTAATCTGAAATCAAATGAAAAGGCAGATTCCACAATTTCTGAAACAACTATAAGGGAATTTAGTACTCATTTGTGGTATTTATCAGAACAGTTTTCTCTCTTATCACTCTTTGATGGTGAAATAGACACACAAACCAAAATCTAAATGAGAGCAAATTTTGAGAGAAGAATCTAAAAATGGAAAATAGATACTGGAGAACATGATGGGCCATTATATGGTAAGATTAATATTACTCTGATTACCATTCACTACTGCTTTTATTTCATTAATTTGCATCTCTTAATTCACTCTTGTCTTTAGTCCAAAGAAAATATTAGCCGACTTCATGTTAAGCAAGAGCAGCTGAAGATTGTGGACACTACTTTTATGCCCTGAAATGAACGAGCAGCACTTTATATTAAGAAGCTAAACTGATATTTAAGGAATTAACAGCTGTAAATGACTCTTCTGAAATCCTTGTTAAATTAATGCAAGATTTTCATGGAAAAATGTTCAAATGTGTATGAATTCCAAAGGGACCAAACTGCTGAGGTCAGTGGTCCCTAGACTTACACACTACTTAAATTAATTTACAATAAGAACAACACACACACCCATGCCCATGGGAGGGACCACGCAGTTCGTGACATGGCACATCAAACCGTGCAGCCACTATGCGAGGCATTTTCATGGACTATTGACAGTAGTTGAGGAGCTAAAGGAATTGTATGTGTTGTGCTCAAGATCAGTGCAGACTATACCTAGATTAAAAGAAACAAACACTGAAAGCAATACTCTTAAGAATACTAAACACACCCTAAAAAGCAAAAAGGTATTCAACTTTAATTTTTTGCACTAATCAATAAATTTTACACAAAAGCTAACATTCCCAACATTTAAAATTTGTCACTCTAGTCGGCATGGGTTAAGTCATTCTACCGACATGAAACTTTTCTCCAGATGAAATCTAACCAAACAGAAAACATTTAAGGGGTGAGTGTAAAATTTTTTGAAAAAATATACCGTATTTACTCGAAACTAAGCCACACTTTTTTTGGTGTTTTTGTAATCCAAAAAACTGTCTGCAGCTTAGAATCGAGTGCAAAGTAATCGGAAGTTCTGAAAAATGTTGGTAGGTGCCGTCACAATTAACTTCTGCCATCGAATATATGTAGCACTGCACTGGCGTGCTTTGCAGGCACAAAGATAAATACTGGCGCCAAAACCTCCGCGTAAAAAAAAAAAAAAAAAAAAAAAAAAAAAAAAAAAAAAAAAAAAAAAAAAAAAAGGTGGAAGACAAGCTTTCTTCTCCGCCCCGAGTTTCAACCACTGCATTTTATACATTATCCAACGAAGTACATACAAATTCCGTATTGTTCATCTTCGATGTAGCAGCATTTCAATTTCCTATGAAAATCCGACTGGCAAGACTGTTTGGGATGTTCGTCAATATGGCCAACTCTATGTTCTGAATTTTTCCTACCTGTGAGAAGAAATGGTTGCTAATAGGAACTTTTATGAATTGTGAATCACATGCAGTATTCTCTTTGCCATAAGAATAATACGAATATAAACATTTTGCAATGTATTCTATCGTGTTTGCTGCTATTTCATTTAAATCCTGTCTGCCTAATAAACTACGAAACTAGGGTGAGACAACAGCAAACGCGGAAGAATATACATATCATGTCATGTTTATATTCTTATTATTCTTATGCCTATTAGTGATACAGTCAGAAATGAAGCACAGCAATCTACTAGATTTTTAAATCCAAGATGACTAATTTCTATGCAGAATGTAATATACTAAAGAGGCGTCTGCAAAGATTTTCAAATGGAGAAAAATTTTCGCTAAACTCTCGTTCAGAATGTCTTCTATCATAAGCAGTCTATTATTTGGTTCTTGTTGATCATTATCAAAGAAAGCAGCAGTATAAGTAACAACAAATAGCAGTCTCTTGCCATTGTTTTGCTAATGAGACAATTCATCTCTTTTTTTAATGTAAGCTGCGGTAGCGCGCACAAAAGCAAGCCATGCTGCGAGTGGGGACAGGCCCTAAACACTCATTATCAGAATACGACAAACAATTCATGACACAGTACAGCAATGCATTTTCAGCTTAGAGTGACAAACACCTACAACAAAGAGAACAGCACTTACTAGATCAAAGCAAAATAAGCAATCAATTCAAACCAGACGAAGCACATGAAAAAGGAAAGGTACTTGTATACATACGGATGGAGCGCATGACGCATAGCAATGGCTACTTAATAAAGCGTAACTGCTAAATTTACAACTCAAACCTACTGTAGCTGTATCATCATTCATTCGACCTAAATTGTGTCTCATATTACAATGGACCAACTTTGTTTCGATTTCAAGCTGTGGCCTAAAACTTTTCTCTCCCCTTGAATTTCGAGTCTCAAATTTCAGGTGCGGTTTGGATTCGGGCAATTTTTTTTTTCTTGATTTCGAGTCTCATTTTTCACGTGCGGCTTAGATTCGAGTAAATACGGTAAAATAAATAAATACATTCAGCCAAAATAAAGGACACCCTAACTGATACAGACTATATAAAAATGACTGATTTGAGTGGTATGTCCAGCACAATTTTTCCTGTTTTGTCCTTAATCCTGTGCTTGCATAAAGAGAGAAGGGAACAGAAAGGATGTAAAACAGGAAACAGTTTCTGTCTAATACATGCACATGTCTAATACATGCACACACTAAGAAGACTGCAATAAGGTGGCTAATGGGAGTAGCTGACTCAATACGGACTAAATAACCTGGATGGATATTGATCACTTTGCAGTTGTTATCAACTTTAGCTCACAGGTGACACTATGTTTAGGGCATGTAACACATCAATATGTATGATAATTTCAAACTCAGTTACATATAACATTTCAGCTTCATTAACTCAAGTGTCATATCTACATCTTCGTAGGTGTAAACATAACGTATATGGTGTTGTCTACATGCTAAGGTACGCTGCATTCTGTACCAGATGATTTCATTCAGATTCTTTCAGTTCGGCAACTCCCATTATCTTATTGAGTGTCTTCTAACATGTGTATAGTAGACTTAGATTACTGTCTGTCTATTATAGCCTCTGATTGTTGAAAGTAAAAATGTGGTATTTCACAATAACAGACTTTTACATACTCTTTATTCAACAATCAAGTGTTCAGTATGAACAACTATGATGATCAAAAAATTTCAAGATGATAAAATATGTTGAGACAATACTTACTTTGGTGGGTTTGTATATTGTGACAAACAGTATTGAAAAAACTCAATTCTTCAAAGACGCTATAGACATTATTGAAGTGATATCACATACAGTTTGAACACTGTTCTGTGCTCTTAAATTATTTGTGTCCAGTGAGCTATGTTGAATCTTATATTACATGGAATTAAGAATTAAAATTTATAAAGTGAATTCATTTATCACAAGACAGTCTCACAACCTTTGTAATACTGAAAACAATTTTCCTAATCCAATGACTTGCACAACTTACCTTGTTGAGTGTTCTGACAGCTGCAAATCGGAGTGTTGGCTTTGGACTGGAACAAAAGAGCTGCAGCACACCTACAGCTGGTGCAAGTTCCCTGGAGGTTGTGCGACGGAGGTTGACAATGGCATGGGCTGCCTCATAAATTACCATTTCAGATTTATGTCGCAGGCATGAATCAATAAATTCAAGCAAAGGTGAATCTGAAGATCCACCACTGCCCACACTATCTTCTTCTTCCAACAATTTGCATGCAATACGTATCTGAAACAAAAGGTGGTTTAATAAAATAAAATTGTGCCATCGTCTTCAGTAAGAAGACTGATTTAACTCAGCTGTTTATCCAGTTCATCTCTGCAAAACTACCACAATCTACATCTATTTGAACATGCTTATTGTATTCAAGTCTTTGTGTCCCTCTACAACCCCCCCCCCCCTCCCCCAAAACACACACACTTCCTTCAATGACAAAAACTGTAATTTCTTGCTCCCTCAGGAAGCATCCTATCACCTGATTCCTTCTTTTAGTCAAGCTATGTCATATTTTTCTTTCTCCGAAGTACATTTAGTGCATCCTTATTTGTTATTCTTTCTACCTATCTAATCTTCAGCGTTCTTACGTAGCACCACATTTCAAAAGCTTCTACTCTCTTCTTTGTCTGAACTGACTCTCATTCATGTTTCACTTCCATACAAGACAAATACAGTCACAGAAAATTTCCTAAAACTTAATTTTTTTTCAATGTTAACAAATTTCTCTTTTTTTCAGGAATGCTTTCTTGCTGTTGCCAGTCTATTTTTCACATCCTCTCTACTTTGTCCATGATCAATTATTTTGCTGCTCAAATAGCAAAACTCATCTGCTATATTACATGTCACATTTTCTAATCTAATTTCCTCAGCACCCTGTGATTTAATTTAATTACACTGCATAACAGATGTTTTACTTTTGTTAATGTTCATGCTGTAATTCCAGTTCAACTGCTCTTCAAAGTAATTTGCCATCTATGACAGAATTACAGTCACTCACAAACCTCCACAGCTTGCTCAGTGTACAGACTGCATAACATTAGGGATGGGTTACAATCCTGTCTCACTGCATTCTCAATCACTGCCTCTCCTTCATGTCCTTCGACTCCTGTAACTGATGTCTGGTTTCTGTACAAATTTTAAATAATCTTTTGATCTCTCTATTTCATCCCTGCTACCTTCAGAATTTCAAAGTACAGTCAATAATGTCAAAACCTTTCTCCGAGTCCATAAATACTGTAAATGTAGGTTTGCTTTTTGTTAACCTACCTTCTAAGATTATTTGTAAGGTCAATATTGCCTCGTGTGCCCTTACTTTTCTCCAAATCCCTAACTATCTTCCCATACGTCACCTTCTAACAGTTTTTTTTCAGTGTCCTGTAAATAATTCATGTCACTATTTTACCACCATGACTTATTATATTGATGGTTCAGTAGTATTCACAACTGTCCACACCCACCTTCTTTGGAAATGGAAAATTACATTCTTCCTGAAGTCAGAGTGTTCTTATTCTGCCTCATGTATCTTGTGCACCAAATGAAATAACTGTGTCACGGCTGGCTCTCCCAAGGATCTCACTAATTTGGAGCATACGTTGTCTACTACAGAGGCCTTCCTGAACATTTCTTGGTATTCTGCTGGGTGGCATCATCCAAAAGGCACGATATTTTGACAAGCCAACTTCTTGCCATCTTTAGGTGTACCTGCAGTCTCATTGATCTCTGATGGATGCTGACTATAGAGCGTCTGCCCACCTCCTGCAACCTCTGTCTCTGTGCCTCTGTGTGGTCTGTGGCTGGTGGCAGGGGAAGTGTGGTGCTCGGTGGTGGGGCAAGCATGGAGCAGGCCATGCCAGATCACGAACCACAGTCCTTTCGCATTCGCAGCTGCATGCAGATCTCAGCTGCAGTGTTGACAACATGTCTTCTTTAGATGTCTTAACGGTAGCGGATTTCCTTGTAGACTCCTGATGTGATTTCATCATACTCAAGGCTGGATCCTAGGCCCTACTTAGCTGAAAGTCACTGTCCTTATTTACTAGCTCGTCATGCTGTCTGATCTCCACTGCCTCTTTGAGAACACAATCCCAGAGGGTATTCAACTGCTGCAACACCTTTATGCCATCGTAGCACATTTCATGTGCATGGAAGATGCAGTGTTCTGCCATGGCACACATTGTCAGCTGTACATTGTCTGTGGGGTGTTTACGCTCAGTGCATCTCTCCTGTACTGTCCAGATGGCCTGATCCACATATATTTTCCCACATATGCAAGGGATGCGGTAAACACCTGGTTTCCAGAGACCTATGTCATCTTTGACTGATCCTAATAAGGTTTTAGTCTTGCATGGAGGGCGAAACACGCACCTGACATTGTGTTTCTGGAGTATTCTGCCAATCTCTGCCAATATGTTCCTGACGTGGTACAATCACTGATGCAGTCACTTTGTCTTTGTTCTCACCAGGCTGCTATCTCAGTTTCTTCGATCTAAGGGCACATTTTATCTGGCAGTTGTACTAACTGTTCGTGCGGAAGACTGCCTGTATGTGATGCAATTCAGCTGCCAAGTTTTCACGATCTGAGATTTTGCGTGCTCTGTGTACCAGTGTGCCTAGGAAACCTCACTGTGAAGGAGCACGACAGCTGGAGGCATGCAGGCACAAATCTGTATGTGTCAGTTTATGGCAGAACCTGTTCTAGTGTGCCATCTGGTGTTGGCTTGACGAGCACATCCAGAAATAGAAGCTGGTTGTTTTCTTCTACTTCTATCGTGAACTTGATATTGTAGTGAAGTGAATTCAGGTTCTGCAGAAAGTCTTGTAGGTGATGTCATCCGTGTGGCCACATTGTATCGCCTACATTCTGGAAAAACGCAAGAGGGGTTGTAGACTGCTGACTCCAGATCTTGTTTCCACTTTGGGTCTTTCTATGCTTCATCAAATTCTTCTTATAGTATCATCTCTCATATTCACATACTTCCTCCTTGTATAAAAGTATAAAATTGTCCTCAAGTTTGTTTCCTTATGTAGGCCCTCTATTCCACCAATGAACCAAAACATTATGACCACCTGTTTAATAGTGTGTTGGTCCACTTTTCAAACACAGTACAGCAGTGCTACTAATTGGCATGTGTTCTACAAGTCCTTGACTGGTTTCTAAAGAATGTGGCACCAGATGTCTATTCACAGGTCACTAAATTCCCACAAATTACAGGATGGTTATTTGTGGGCGCACAGCTGGTTCCCAATGTGTGTTCCAGTGGGTACAGATAAAGGGCATTTTTCTGGCTAAGACATCAATGAGACTTATGCTCCTCAAACCACTGCAGTACAATTCTGCCCTTGTGTCGTGGAGAGCCATGCTGCTGGAAGATGTCATCGCCAGTATAGAAGACTAAAGCTGTGAAGGAATGCAGGTATTTCTCGATAATCTTAATGTAATTCGCTGCTGTCATGGTGTCTGAGTACTACCGTAGGACCCATAGAAGTCCCAACAGAATGTACCCCCTAACATAATTCTGCTCTCACCAGCCTGCATCTGTGGTGTGGTGCATGGATCAGCAGCCATTCACCTGGAAGACAGTGTGTAAGGACCCAATCATTCAACAGGCAACATGTTTGTATCGATCCACGGTGAAAACTTGGTAGTGCTGGGCCTACTGCAATCATAACTAACAAAGTTGTTGGATCAACACAGGTCATGTGATATGGAGTTCTATGTTCAACAATGACCTTTGAATTGTGTGCTTTGAAACACTTGTGCCTGCACCAGCATTGCCATCTGTCAACCTGGATTACACTGCTAGGGATCCTGTGACTGCTACATTTTGTGATGACATGTGGACATCCCAATACCATCAGTCTATTCAAATCTTCACCATCCTTCAACCACTTTCCATAGCTGCTCATGACAGTAGTACACAAACAGTAGTCCAGGTTCACAGTTTCAGAGATTTTTGTTTCCAGTCTCGCCACAACAATGTGCTTTGTCAAAACCACTTATATCAGTGGATTTCTTTATTGTAATGACTGCCCTCTTGACTCTTTTCTGCTAACATTCTTCCCTCACTGTGCCTCGTGCCTGCAATACCACAAGGAGGCACTGAACCCTGCGGTGGATAGTGGTCATAATGATTTGGCTCGTCAGTGTATATGCCTTCTACCTTTCAGCTTTACCTTCTTTGTTTAGTACTGGCTTGCCATTTGAGTTTTTAATAACCACACAGCTTATCTTTTCTTCGAAAGTTTCTTTAATTTTTCATCAATCTTCCCCCTAGATGTGCAGTCTTCCACAGCCTTGTATTTGTTTTCTAGCCATCCCTGCATTGCCATTTTGCAATTTCTGTTAATTGTATTTTTAGGGTTCTGTACCTTATTTGTAAAAACAGAACTATTATTGGATCACTTTGTTGCCTGTGTGTGTGTGTGTGTGTGTGTGTGTGTGTGTGTGTGTGTGTGTGTCCGATTGTTAAGAACTCTTTTTCTCAGGAACGTGCGGACGCACGGTTCCATGGCGGTGTAAAAATTCTACGTCAATATGTTGAAAAGATTTGACCATTTATGTCACGTATTTTAAAACTTGTGAACTCATTCATCCAAACCTACAGGGCACTTCCCATTGACCTAGAATCATGAAATTTAGTGCAAAGCAATGTTTCATGCTACAAGTAAAGGAAAACATCTGAAAATTGTTAATGTAATTATATCACACAAAAATATTCTTTTATCATTTTTTATCCATCTCTTTGTATGTCTGTCCATCTTTTAAGACCCCTTTCTCTGAAACAGGTTGGCATATCAAGTTCAAATTTAAGTCACCACTTTTGGTGGTGTAAGAAAATTAAGCTTATAGTACAATGCAATCAAAAGATTTTGTCATTTATTTCACATATTTTGATACCAGCAAACTCCTCATGAAAACCCGTAGGATACTTCCCGTTGACCCAGAATCATGAAATTCTGCAAGATGCAAAGTTTCTTAGTACAAGTAAAGTAAGAAATCTGAAACTTACTGAACTGTAATTGTATCACATAAAAAATATCTTTTTGCCATTTGAACATACATGGAAATCACCATCCATCAAAAGCATAATATGTGAACATTACTGCATGTAAACATAAAACATAAGCAGTTGTCATGTTTTAATAATTAAATAAAAAATGTTTTAAATCATCTTTCTCTAAATATATAAACTGAGGTCCCCAGCTCCCCTGTTTTTGTATGTCCGAGATGGTTTGAGGAATTACTGTAGCGACTCTGATATAGTCTTGGAATTCTCTGGACCAATATCTTGTCAGCATTGATGTTGACAGCCGGCAAAAATTGTTCAGATTTTCGACTCCTAGGTTGGATGAACTGTACATATACATAATTAAATTTGTACAGAACCCTCAGTGTGCAAGTCCTACTTGCAATAGCCCAATTTTTCCATGTTTCCTTCCACCTGCTTCATTTGCTGCATTTTTATATTTCATTCTTTTACCAATTAAATTCAATATTTCCTATGTTATTCGGAGAATTATACTAGGTATTGTCTCTGGACCTTTGTGATCCCATGCTGTCTTCTTATTTCATCTCTATTTGTCTTTATTGTATTATCCCCCCCCCCCCCCCCTGTCCCTACCCCTCCCAGCTTCAGTCCAATGTTGCCTAATGTTCCCTCTGCAACATTTAACAACCGCTCTGTTCTTCAATTTATCAATGTCCCATCACCTTAATTTCCTACATTTTTTAAATTTCAGTTTTACTTTCCAATTCATAACCAACAAATTGTGGTCAGAGTACACATCTTGCCTTAGAAATGTCTTAAAATCTGGTTTTAAAATCTCTGTATTACCATTATATGATCAATCTGAAACATTCCTGTGGCCCCACATCTCTTCTTTCACGATTCTGAAATCAAGTGTTAGCGATGATTAAATTATGCTCTATGCAAAATTCTACCACACACAATCCTCTTATCATTTCTTTCCCCCAGCTCATGTTCTCCTAATGTTTTTCATTCCCTTTGTTTTCTTACAGTAGACATCCACTCATCCGTCACAAATTTTCATCTCCCGTAACTACCTGAATAGTTTCCATCAATCTCTTCAACATCCGTGGGGCTAGTTGGTATATAAACTTTTACTAATGTGGTGGGTGTTGTCTTCATGTCTTTCTTGGCTATGATAATGCGTTCACGATGCTGCTCTCATGGTAGCTTATTCACATTCCTATTTTCTTATTCATTATTAATTTTCTTATTCATTATTAGACTTACTCCTGTATTACCTTTATTTGATTTTATGTTGTAGCCCTTAACTGATGTTTCCCGAAGTTCTGTCTTCCTGGCACCGTACTACATTAAATCTCTCTACATTTAATTTCAACCTATCCATTTCCTTTTTAAATTCTCTTACCTATCTACACAATTATGGGCCATCTTAGATTCTATGCTCTGACTCATGGCATGCCAGTTTTGTTTTTCCTGATGTCAACATGAAATTACTGTGCTATATTAATAGTAATTCCCATATGACACACAATTGCTTTAATGAATCTTGGCACTCACTGTGCCATGTACAGATAAATAAAATGTACGTTGTGTAACACATTACACCAGCAAACTAAGAGAATACACTTACAGATAATAATTGTGACCTACAAGAACGCATAGCAATGAAATGACATCAGTGCCGAAAGATGATAAACAGCAAGCAAATTACATAGTTAAAAGTTTCACTCCAATATAATTAAATCACTGTCAATCATTATTTCTTAAGTGATGATGATGTGTGAAACCAGCTTCTACAAAGAGGAATTTGATAACCTGCCTGCTATATTATTTCTGTACATTGGAAGCCATTTGGGTCCAGTCTGTGCCAAACCCATTAAATGTGTAAATCAAGTAAGCACCTCATCCTATTATGTTGTAGAGAATACCAGGGCATTCTGTAAATAGTGTAACGAAAATCACAGCTTTGTCCTTTACAGTCCACTAGGTATATGTATAAATATCTATAATTTGTAACAATAGTAACACTTTTTGATGATGCCTTCTTGTCATGTCATCATGTTCACCGAGTTTGATGCTAAAAAAAACATGTTCGATAAAAAGGTTTCAGGGCCACTGATGTATGTAAGGACTTCAGAAAGTTTTATTTGTCGTCCATGAGGAGACCACTGCCGAACAAGAGTGGTGCATTGTCAAAAGAGAGTACATGTTCTCCATTTCCCGCAGACGTAGTTCTGCTGTGGCATTGAGAACAGGTGCATTACAGTGTTTATGTGTAACGGCATGGCAACTGGAAACGTACTCCAAAGTTGAAGTATGAGGGACAGTACTACTATTGTGACCAAAATGTCTAAATTCCACACACAGTCACCAAAAAATTCTGGTGGTACATGGACCAAATTCAATTTCATGTCCGGCCACAGTGAGACGATGGCAACAATTCAGCCAAGGCGGCACAAAGATAGGTGAGGCTGATCGGGAAGTCCAGATCTTGCACCATGTGATTACCATCTTTTCAGCAGGCTGAAAGAACACTGGGAGGGAGTGGGGGGCAGGGTGGGAGGGGGGGGGAGATGTTCTCTTGATGAGGATGTTAAATGTTTTTTATTCCAGTCTTTGATAACAATATCAATTCTTTTGACGATGATCGGTTTCAGTCAGTAATGACCATCCTCAGATCTACAATATAAAAATATATTCACCTAGTGAGTAGTGTGTCTTTGAACACAATACAGCATTGTGTATCACAATATACTATCACACAACCAGGGAAATGTACAGATAAAATACGGTAAAACGTACCTTTTCTACACCATGTCTTAAAGTGATAAGGCCGTAATGGCATCGTCAAAACACATAAATATACTCAACCCAACATCGTCACATAGATATAAAATAAGGTGTAGAAGAGGTCACATCGTCCATACTATCATTTTTGCAGCTTGCTACTGAAGAAAGTAGCTAGCAGACATATGTTTGCCTACATCCTACATAGATGTCGCTACTGTGGGCTTAGATGTAGTCATCACTTACGTAAGAAACATAATCTGATAAAACACATTAGGTAAAAGACATGTAGCAGACTTTAAAATATTGATAACTATTATAGAAACCATGTGTGTTACGATAAAAGACGAATACAGTTACCCATATAAAATTATTAAAAGGAAATATATGAAGATAATAGGTCTGACACTTTTATAGTGAATTTACGGTCAAAAATTAATATGTGTAATACATGCCTGCAGCACTTATAAATTACCTATGAAAGATAAAATGTCTATATGACAGTTGAAGAAAAGACAGATCAATGATCAGTGCCCTCTGTTGGGTCGGTCGCCAGAATTTTACATAGCTCTTTTTACATTAATGGGTCTACACTGTGGGGTAATCCAAGGAAAATTACCAAAAATTTCTAAAAGTGCCTCATAAGAGTTTATCTGGACACCACCAAAACCATACTTTTTCATATTAGGCATATTGTGCTGCCACCTACTGCCAGGCTCTCAATATCAGCGACCTCAGTAGTCGTTAGACATCCTGAGAGAGCAGAATGGGGCGCTCCGCGGAACTCACCAACTTCGAACATGGTTATGTGATTGGGTGTCACTTGTGTCATATGACTGTACACAAGATTTCCACATTCCTAAACATCCCTAGGGCCACTGTTTCCAATGTGATAGTGAAATGGAAACGTGAGGGGACACATACAGCACAAAAGCATACAGGCTGACCTCGTCTGTTGACTGACAGAGACCACCGACAGTTGAAGAGGGTCATGTGTAATAGGCAGGCATCTATCCAGACCATCATACAGAAATTCCAAATTGCATCACGATCCATTGCAAGTACTATGACAGTTAGGCAGGAGGTGAGAAAACTTGAATTTCAAGGTCAACTGGCTACTCATAGGCCACACATCACACCGGTAAACTCTAAACAATGCCTCGCTTGGTGTAAGGAGTGTAAACAGTGGACAACTGAACAGTGGGAAAACATTGTATGGAGTGATGAATCATGGTACACAACATGGCGATCCGATGGCAGGGTGTGGATGTGGCGAATGCCCAGTGAATGGTGAATGTCATCTGCCAGTGTGTGTGTGTGTGTGTGTGTGTGTTTTTTTTTTTTTTTTTTTTTTTTTGTGGTTTTAGGGCGCACAACTTCAATGGTCATTAGCGCCCTGACAACGTTAACAATGCACCGTGAGGCACAAGTTTAAAACAATAACTAAAAGGGAAAACACGATAAAAGACAGACTGACAGGCATAGGATTAAAAAACAGCATCATCAAATGTCCTTAGAGAGGTTGGTCAAATTGATAAAACAAAGAACACGAGCAACTGCTCGTGGGTCATCCGCTAAAATGGCATCGAAAGTACTTGGCAGGTTAAGATCTAGACGCAGTCTGTTACAATCTGGACAGGACATTAAAATGTGTCGAACCGTCAGCAAGTGCCCACATGGGCAGAACTGCGCCGGCGCAGCCGTCAGCAGATGGCGATGGCTGAACCGGCAGTGTCCAATTCTTAACCGGGCCAAAACTACCTCCTCCCGCCGAGAAGGGCGTGAGGAGGACGTCCAAGCCACGGGAAGAGGTTTTATGGCCCGAAGCTTGTTGTCTGTAAGTGCAGCCCAATCGGCATGCCACAGCGATAAAATGCGCTGACAAATGACCCTGCTAAAATCGGACGAAGGGACACAACAAGAAGCTGTCCGAGGCTGGAGGACCGCAGCCTTGGCCGCGGCATCTGCAGCTTCGTTCCCAGGGATACCGACATGGCCAGGAACCCACATAAAGCTAACCGGAGAACCGACGTCCACCAGCTGCTGAAGAGAGCGTTGGATCCGGTGTACAAAAGGGTGAACCGGGTACGGATCACTGAGGCTCTGGATGGCGCTCAGGGAGTCGGAGCAGATGACATAAGCAGAATGTCGGTGGCGGCAGATGTAAAGAACAGCCTGGTAGAGGGCAAAGAGCTCAGCTGTGAAGACCGAACAATGGCCATGGAGCCGGTATTTGAAACTTTGTGCCCCGACAATAAAGGAACACCCGACCCCGTCATTGGTCTTAGAGCCATCTGTATAAATGAAAGTCATGTTGATGAACTTCGAACGAAGTTCCAAAAAACGGGAGTGGTAGACCGAACCGGGGGTAACCTATTTTGGGAGCGAGCTGAGGTCAAGGTGAACGCGGACCTGAGCCTGGAGCCATGGTGGCGTGTGGCTCTCGCCCACTCGGGCATTGACAGTAGCTGACAGGCATACCGACAAAGCAGTATATCGCGCCGGTAGGTGAGTGGCAATTCGCAGGCGTCTGCATGAAGACTCTCTACGGGACTAGTATAAAATGCTCCGATCGCAAGTCGTAAACCCCGATGTTGTATGGAGTTGAGGCGGCGTAAGATGGATGGCCGTGCAGAGGAGTATACGAAGCTCCCATAATCCAGCTTGGAGCGGACGATCGACCGATATAGACGAAGTAGGACGGTTCGATCCGCTCCCCACGACATACCACTGAGAACACGGAGGACATTTAAAGAACGGGTACAGCGGGCGGCCAAATATGACACATGTGGAGACCAGCTAAGTTTCCTGTCAAATGTAAGGCCTAAAAATTTGGTTGTCTCCACGATTGGGAGAGCAACGGGACCGAGTCGTAAGGACGGTGGGAGAAACTCTTTGTAGCGCCAGAAGTTAATACAGACCGTCTTCTCGGCAGAAAAACGGAAGCCATTGGCGACACTCCAGGAGTAAAGACGGTCAAGAGAACGCTGAAGACAGCGCTCCAGGACACGTATACACTGCGCGCTGCAATAGATGGTAAAATCGTCCACGAAAAGGGAGCCTGATACATCAGCTGGGAGGCAATCCATTATTGGATTGATCGCGACGGCGAAGAGAGCGACGCTCAAAACTGAGCCCTGTGGCACCCCATTCTCCTGGCGAAAGGTGTCGGACAGGACAGAACCCACACGTACCCTGAACTGTCGATCCATTAAAAAGGAACGAATAAAAACAGGTAGGCGACCACAAAGGCCCCATGTATGCATGGTGCGGAGAATGCCCGCCCTCCAACAGGTGTCGTAAGCCTTCTCCAAATCAAAGAACACAGCCGCGGTCGGGCGCTTCCGCAAGAAGTTATTCATAATGAAGGTCGAAAAGGTAACCAGATGGTCAACAGCAGAGCGGCGCCTACGACATCCACATTGTACATTGGTAAGTAGGCGTCGAGACTCGAGCAGCCAAACCAATCGAGAGTTAACCATTCGCTCCATCACTTTACAGACACAGCTGGTAAGCGAGATAGGTCGATAACTGGAAGGCAAGTGCTTGTCCTTCCCCGGCTTAGGAATCGGGACAACAAGAGACTCGCGCCAGCATGCGGGAACATGTCCCTCAATCCAGATGCGATTGTATGTACGAAGAAGAAAACCTTTACCCGCAGGAGAAAGGTTCTTCAGCATCTGAATATGAATAGAATCAGGCCCTGGAGCGGAGGACCGTGATCGGCCAAGTGCGTTTTCGAGTTCCCACATGGTGAATGGGGCATTATAACTTTCACAATTCGAGGAGCGGAAGTTAGGTGGCCTAGCCGCCTCTGCCTGTTTGCGGGGGAGGAAGGCAGGGTGGTAATGAGCGGAGCTTGAAACCTCTGCAAAAAAGCGGCCGAAGGCATTGGAGACAGCCTCAGGGGCCACAAGGACATCATTCGTGACCTTCAAGCCAGAAACTGGTGAGTGGGCCTTAGTGCCAGATAGCCGGCGCAGGCTACCCCAGACAACAGAAGAAGGAGTAAAACTGTTGAAGGTGCTTGTGAAAGCAGCCCAGCTGGCTTTCTTGCTTTCTTTAACAATACGACGACACTGAGCAGGTAATCGTTTATAGTTGATACAATTCGCCACTGTAGGGTGGCGTTGAAAGGTGCGTAAAGCACGTCGACGAGCACGTAAAGCGTCTCTACATGCTGCGGACCACCAGGGGACCGGTACGCGACGTGGAGAAGAAGTAGGGTGAGGGATGGAATATTCAGCAGCAGCGAGAATGACTTCCGTGAGGTGGGCGACCTGACGATCGCAGCTTGGGAAGGTTTGATCCTTAAAGGTCACCCTGGAAGAGAAGAGCCCCCAGTCTGCCCTGGAGATGGTCCAACTAGAGGAGCACGGAGAGGGGGTATGCTGCAGGAGATGGATAACACACGGGAAGTGGTCGCTCGAATATGTATCAGAAAGTGCATACCACTCAAACCGGCGTGCAAGTTGGGGAGTACATATAGAGAGGTCTAAATGGGAATAGGTGTGAGATGTGTCCGAAAGAAAAGTAGGGGCGCCAGTATTGAGGCAGACAAGATTGAGCTGGTTGAAAAGGTCTGCTAACAAGGAGCCCCTCGGGCAGGATGCTGGAGAGCCCCAAAGGGGATGGTGGGCATTGAAGTCTCCAGTTAACAAAAAAGGTGCAGGTAGCTGAGAAATAAGTTGCATCATGTCTGCCCTGGTAACGGCAGATGACGATGCAGTGTAAACGGTACAAAAGGAAAATGTAAAAGTGGGGAGAGTAATGCGGATGGCAACTGCCTGCAGGCCGGTGTGCAACGTGATGGGATCGTAGTAAATATCATCCCGGACCAGCAACATAACCCCTCCATGAGCTGGGATACCTACCATAGGGGGTAGGTCAAAACGCACAGAGGTGTAGTGTGCCAAGGCAATTTGATCGCATGGGCGTAGCTTCGTTTCCTGGAGGGCTACGACGAGCGGGCGGTGCAAGCGGAGCAGCAACTTCAAGTCCTCTCGGTTGGAGTGAATGCTGCGAATATTCCAGTGAATAAGTGCCATCGTAAGAAAAGGAAAATGAAAGAAGGGGTCACCTCGAAGGCCGCTGAGGGCCTGGCTTCAAGTGAGCACTGCCGCCGCTATCAGTAGGTGGACAGTCATCGTCCATTGGGTCTAAAGGTTCATCGGCCATCTCGGGAGGATGGCCGGGAGGGGGAGCTTCCTCCGCCGGTGAACGGCCAGATGTACGGCTACCAGCGGTGCGGCCAGGCGAAACGGATGACGGCCTGGGGCGGCAACCGCTGGGTGGTGCAGGAGAAGAAATGCCCCGTGGCGGAGATGGAGAACTGTGCTTCCTATGAGCCTTTTTGGAAGGACGTTTGGTGGAAGTACCGGTCGAAGGCTGGGAGGTCGAGGTACGTAGGAAGTCTGCACGGGTTGGTTCCTTCTTGAAGGCCCGTGCATCTGACTTCGGGGTCTTCGTCTTAGCAGAAGCTGATGAAGGGGCTGGTGTCTGTGGGGTGATGGGAGGAAGAGGAGACTTCGACCGCGCGATCTTAGCACTGGCCGAACGGACGACCGTGGTGCTGAAGGTCAGATCGCATGTCTGGGTTGCTACCTCCCTGGTAGTCCGAGGAGAGGTGAGGACAGTACTGTATTTCCCCACTGGGAGCAGCGCGGGATTCCTACTAGCCAATAGCTTGCGAGCAGCCGAGGTGGACACTTTCTCTTTGACCCGAATTTCTTGGATACAGCGTTCTTCCTTATAGACAGGACAGTCGCGGGAGGATGCGGCATGGTCACCCTGACAGTTCACACAACGAGGAGACGGAGGTGGACAGTCACCCTCATGGGCATCCCTGCCACAAGTGACACATTTAGCCGCATTGGAACAAGACTGTCGAGTGTGATTGAAACGCTGACACTGGTAGCAGCGCGTAGGTGTCGGGACATAGGGGCGAACAGAAATAACCTCGTAGCCCGCCTTGATGCACGATGGCAGCTTAACACTATCGAAGGTCAAGAAAAGTGTCCGGGTCGGTACAAGGTCATTGTTGACCTTTTTCATGACCCTATGGACAGCCGTCACGCCCTGCTCAGCGAGGAAAGATTGAATCTCCTCGTCAGTCTATCCGTCGAGGGAGCTAGTATAGACTACACCACGAGACAAATTCAAAGTTTGGTGGGCCTCCACCCGGACAGGGAACGTGTACAGGAGTGTGGCCCGAAGCAGTTTTTGTGCCTGAAAGGCACTCTCAGTTTCTAGTAATAAGGTACCGTTACGCAACCTGGTACAAAATTTGACAGATCCGGCTATGGCATCTACGCCCTTCTGGATAACGAAAGGGTTGACAGAGGAAAAATCCTTTCCGTCCTCAGATCGAGAAACGACGAGGAACTGTGGGGCAGGCGGTAGTACTTTTGTCACTGGTGGCTGGTCACGTTTCCGTTTTTGGGCAGAAGTCGAAAGCGATGGAGTAGAATCCAGTGCGGAGGAATCTCCCATGATTGCCAGCGTCTCCGATGGCGCGCTCCTTCCTTGTGGGGACCCTCTCAGAGGGCACTCCCGCCTTAGGTCAATGTTTACACCTCAGGTCACACCTCCCGAGAAACAGACGGAGGGACCAATCGGCATGGTCAGAAGGTATCAGCTCAGGCAATCACCCCACCCCGGGCCTGGCCTTTACCAGGGGGGTATGCGCGTGCCTTACATATCTACCCAGGGCGGGGACTTACGCGTTACCCCGTCACCGGCTACGCGTGCGAATGCGTGGGTCGGCCTTCAGGCACGCACAGGGAGGAAGGAAGAAGAGGAAAAAGAAGAGAGAGAGGGAGAAAGAGGACAGACTGTCTCAAATGCCGAGGCGGAGACCAGAGAAGGCAAGGAGAAGAAGGCAATGAGAAAGCAAGGAGAAGAAGGCAATGAGAAGGCAAGGAGAAGAAGGCAATGAGAAGGCAAGGAGAAGAAGGCAATGAGAAAAAGGCAATGAGAAGGCAAGGAGAAAAAGGCAATGAGAAGGCAAGGAGAAGTCAAGGGAAAGAGTAAGGAAGACAATGAGGTGGAGAAGAGCAAAGAAAGGAACCAACAAAAGGAAGGAAGAAACGAGAAGTGAAAAACCAGAAAGACCACAATTATAGGTTGTGGAACCATCCGTCTCCGGACGCGGGCGCTAACTACCCCCGTGAGGGGGATGGACTCCTTTTAGTCGCCTCTTACGACAGGCAGGAATACCTCGGGCCTATTCTAATCCCCGGACCCGCAGGGGGTGCCAGTGTGTGTAGTGCCCACAGTAAAATTCTGAGGCAGTGGCGCTATGATGTGGTCGTGCGTTTCATGGAGGGGGCTTGCACCCCTTGTTGTATTGCGTGACACTATTGCAGCACAGGCCTACACTGATGTTTTAGGCACCTTCTTGATTCCCACTGTTGAAGAGCAATTCGGGGATGGCGATTCATCTTTCAACACGATCTCGAGCAACTGTTCACAATGCACGGCCTGTGGTGGCGTGATTATATGACAATAACATTCCTTTAATGGACTGTTAATGGGCTGCCATTCCCCAAGAAATCTTCCAGCACCTGACTGAATGTATGCCTGCGAAAGTGGAAGCTGTCATCAAGGCTAAGGGTGGGCCAACACCCTATTGAATTCCAGCATTACCAATGAGGGTGCCACGAACTTTTAAGTCACTTTCAGTCAGGTGTCCAGATACTTTTGATCACATAGTCTACCATAACATACAGAAGGGGGGGGGGGACCTTTTTCCCCTTCAATTGGATTGAGTTACAAATTATTATACACTTTCCCGGATCAATAATATACATTAACCATGTTATATGTGCTAACGCAAAACTAACATGTTTTTGTATGTTTTTTTGTAGACTGCAAAAACAACTAAGTCGCATGCGCCCATGTCACAACTGCAGAAGAAGAAGAAGACAAAGAGAGGTGTTACAAATTACTATATGTTAATCCCAATTGATGGAAGAGAAGACAGCTAAAAACAGGAATAGGGAGAAAGGTCTATAAAATATGCCACAGAGAAATGAAGGTCCTGAACTAAAAATTAAATGGCCTTTGCCATAATGCCAGGATGGATAAAAAGTAAAATGCCGTCGACAGCCTGCGCATTGTTCACTGAAATGGCCAATAAGTCGTACAGCAAACACAACTGAGAATATAAGTAGTTAAAAAAAGGACATTCCATCAGGAATTGGCAGACCATCAAAGGTTGAGCACAATGAGCAAGAAAAGAAAGCTTCCCATTGAGCATGAGCTCCAGGAATTTCGTAGTTTCAACGAATCGAAGAGCAGCAGGCCCAAGATGTAAAGACAGTGGAAGACACCAAACGTGGCACCAGAAATTCATACAAATGATTTTGTCAGTGGAAAAACGAAAGCCATTGTTGATGCTCCATGAGTGAAGATGATTGAGACGTCGCTGAAGATGTCGCTTAATGAGACAAGTCCATGGAGAACTGCAATAGATGGCAAAATCGTCAACGAAAAGGGAGCTGGAGATGCCCGATGGAAGACAGTCCATTATAGGGTTAATGGGGATAGCAAAGAGGATGATGTTCAGGACGGAACCCTGAGGCACACCGTTTTCCAGGCTAAAGGTGTCCAACAAGGCAGAACCTATCGATACCTTGAAAACTCTGTCTTTTAAAAATTCCTGAAGGAAACGGGATGTGTGTGGCCATGGAAGCCAACCGTGTAGAGAGTACAGAGGATACCAGTCCTCCAGCAGGTGTCGTAGGCTTTCCCAAAATCGAAAAACATGGCCACACCATTCATGACATGGGTGGCCAAAGTGATGAGATTGTCAACTGCAGAGCGGCATCCTCGAATTCACACTGTGCAGTGGTTAGTAAATTACTAGACTCAAGCCATCATACCAGCTGGGCATGAATCATACGCTCCATCATCTTGCAAACAGAGCTGGTGAGAGAAATGTGGCAGTAGCTAGAAGGAAGGTGTTTATCCTTACCAAGCTTAGGTACGAGTATGAAAATGGCTTCTTGACAGTGTCTGGGAAATGTGTCCTCTGCCCAGATGCAGTTGTATATATGAAGCAGAAAGTTCTTGCCCGCAAGAGAAAGGTGCTGCAACATCTAAATGTGAACATCATCTGGCCCTGGGATGGAGGATCGAGATGAAGTGAGAGGATGAGCTAGCTCCCTCTTAGTAAAGGCGGCATTGTAGCACTCACATTTCTGAGAAGAGAAGGGTATCGCCTGAACCTCCTCCACTCATTTCCAATGGAGGAAGGCAGGAGATAGTGGCAAGAGCTTGAAATGTTGGCAAAATGGCGGCCCAAGGTGTTTGAGATAGCAATAGGGTCCACTATGACATCATCTGCTACTGTCAGGCCAGAAATTGGGGAATCGTGCTTGGTACTGGAGAGCCTTAGGAGGTTGGCCCACATGATGTAAGAGGCAGTGGAACTGTTAAAACAACTAGTGAATGAAATTCAGCTAGCTTTTATACTATCCCGAAGAATGTGACCACCCTGCGCACACAACTGTTTATAATGAATGCAGTTTGCCATCATAGGATGACAGTCAAAACTGCAGAGAGCACATCTCCACGCGTGAATTGTGCCGTGGCACGCCTCAGTCCACTGAAGGACCAGGACACGGTGTGGTAAAGAGGAAATATGAGGAATGAAACGTTCTGCGGTGGTAAGGATAACATTTGTAAAATATTCTACCTTGTCATCACAACTGGGCAAATAATGTTCATTGAAGGTCACCAGAGATGAGTAAAACCTCCATAACTGCCATTTGGGTGCGCACGTAGGTGGGGTAGGAGTCGGCAAGTGGATAGCATACGGGGAATGCTCGCTAGAGTATGTGTCAGAGAGAATGGACTACTCGAGATAATGGGCAAGCTGGGTAGTGCAGAAGGGTAGGTCCAAGTGGGAATAGGTATGCATGGAGTCTGAAAGGAATGTGGGTGATTCTGTGTTAAAGCAGAGGAGGTTAAGTTGATTGAGGTCAGCCAAAAGGGTACCTCTCGTGCATGCTCTAGGAGGACTCCAAAGGGGATGGTGTGCATTAAAGCCACTAAGCAGCAGAAAGGGATGAGGTAGCTGCCCAATGAGCTGTAGGAAGCCTGCCCTGGCGACTTCAATGATGGAGGGGATGCAAATGGTATAAAGGGAAAAGGTCACGTGAGGAAGGAAAAGGCGAGCTGCAACAGCTAGAAGGTGGCAGTCAGGGAGATGGGATGACTATAACCATCATTCCATATGAACAGCATGAATCCACCCCAAGATGAAATGCCAACCTTGGCGGAAAATCAAAATGGATGGCTCTGAGCACTATGGGACTTAACTTCTGAGGTCATCAGTCCCATCAAAACAGACTGGGAAGAAATAGTGAGAGCTCAAAGCTGTCATGAGAATGCAATTTTGTTTCCTGGAAGCAGAGAATAAGCAGAGATGGCGATTCTAAGAACGACCATAAGTCCTTTTCATTTGATCGAAGGCCATGAACATTCCATTGAAGGAGAGTCGCAACAAGGACAGGGGACGAGGGAAAAAAATGAAGGGGTGTCACCTAGGCAGCTGCTGAGCATCAATCTTCAAAGAGTCACTGCTACAGGGCGCAGAGGCTGAAGGATCCTGCTCCATGAGATCGACAGAGGCGTCAACATTCTCCCTCTGTCAATCTGCCGAGTCCACAGCAGAAAAATGATTGGCAGTGTGCACTGGCGACAGAGGTCAGCCAGGAAAGGGTATCACGTCCTGATGCCATCTAAGAGGATCTCTAAGTCAGCGAAGCAGAAGATCATTTGCCTTTGTTTGACTTCTTGGCTCCCTTCTAGTTGGCAGAGGAAGACTCAGATATTGTTGGGTGGAGCGACGTAGGAAGTCTTCGCACGAGTATTCCTTCTGTCATTTCTGGCCTGCCGGTTGTGTAGCAGGTGACTTTACCCCAGGAGGCAAATTTCAGGTGGCTTTTTGCACAGCTGAATGAGGAGACAGTGATGCTATCAAGACACTGGGCGACTTAACTACCATAGTGCTGAATTTGAGCTCGCATGTCTGTGTGGCCACATTCTTCATGGAGAGAGATGAAATGTAGCAAGAACAGTAATGTCAGTAAGGCCAGATAGTAGAACACACAGTCTGCGACTAGACAATAACTTGTGAGCAACCGGGTAGGGCAGTTTTTTCTTTACCCAGATCTTCTGGACAGCTGGCTCATCGAAATACATTGGACATTCTTGAAAGGAGGCAGCATGGTTGCCATTGCAGTTGATACAACGGACAATCGCCCTCGTGCACATCCCTACCACAGGTTACACATTTGGTCGGCTATCAACAAGACACTTCACTGTGGTTGAAACAATGACACTGGTAGCAGTGCATTGGGTTCGGAATGTACAGTTGGACTGAGATAAATTACAGCCTGCTTTGATCTAGAATGGGAGCACCACTGTATCAAAGGTGAGAAAAAGTGTGTGTGTGTGTTAGGCACTAAGGACACATCTACCTTTTTCATCACTTGATGGACGGCTATGACATACTGATCAGGGAGGTAAGATTGGATTTCGGCCTCGTTCAGACCATCGAGCAGCTTAGTGTAAGTAATACCACAGGAAGAATTCAGAGTTCTATGGGTCTCTACATGTACAGGATGGTGTTGGAGAAGTGAAGCGGAAAGCAGTTGTGCTTGAAAATCAGAAGTAGTCTCCAAAACCAAAGAGCCATTGCATAAATGAGAGCAGAATTTCACACCACCTTTCTGAATAAGAAACGGATTTTCCATAGCAAAGGACTGACTGCCTTTGGTACGTGGAAACACAAGGAACCGTGGTGCAGGAGGAGGGTCTTTGAAATGGGAGCTTCATTCTGTTTACATTTGGTAGACATGGACTGCGAAGATGATGACTGGCTCATTGTGAGAAAATCGCCTATGATTGAGAGCACCTCTGACTGCACGCTCCTAACTGGGGCCCCCCTTTACAAGGGGGCGCACTGTTTCCAATGTGATAGTGAAATGGAAACGTGAGGGGACACACACAGCACAAAAGCATACAGGTTGACCTCGTCTGTTGACTGACAGACCACCGACAGTTGAAGAGGGTCATGTGTAATAGCAGGCATCTATCCAGACCATCATACAGAAATTCCAAATTGCATCACGATCCATTGCAAGTACTATGACAGTTAGGCAGGAGGTGAGAAAACTTGAATTTCAAGGTCAATTGGCTACTCATAGGCCACACATCACACCGGTAAACTCTAAACAATGCCTCGCTTGGTGTAAGGAGTGTAAACAGTGGACAACTGAACAGTGGGAAAACATTGTATGGAGTGATGAATCATGGTACACAACATGGCGATCCGATGGCAGGGTGTGGATGTGGCGAATGCCCAGTGAATGGTGAATGTCATCTGCCAGTGTGTGTAGTGCCCACAGTAAAATTCTGAGGCAGTGGCGCTATGATGTGGTCGTGCGTTTCATGGAGGGGGCTTGCACCCCTTGTTGTATTGCGTGACACTATTGCAGCACAGGCCTACACTGATGTTTTAGGCACCTTCTTGATTCCCACTGTTGAAGAGCAATTCGGGGATGGCGATTCATCTTTCAACACGATCTCGAGCAACTGTTCACAATGCACGGCCTGTGGTGGCGTGATTATATGACAATAACATTCCTTTAATGGACTGTTAATGGGCTGCCATTCCCCAAGAAATCTTCCAGCACCTGACTGAATGTATGCCTGCGAAAGTGGAAGCTGTCATCAAGGCTAAGGGTGGGCCAACACCCTATTGAATTCCAGCATTACCAATGAGGGTGCCACGAACTTTTAAGTCACTTTCAGTCAGGTGTCCAGATACTTTTGATCACATAGTCTACCATAACATACAGAAGGGGGGGGGGGGGACCTTTTTCCCCTTCAATTGGATTGAGTGCCTACACAATCCCCCTTTACAAGGGGGCGCACTCGTCTTAAGTGATTGTTCACACTTCCCGAACACCTGAAAGAGGTATCAATTGGAAATTTGGGAAGATAGCAGCTCTGGGAATCACCGCTCCCTTAGTCTGGCCTGTACCAGTAGGTACGTGCAAACCCTACCTGTCGACCCAGGGCTGGCTGGGAATTATGCGTTACCCAGTCACCTGTTATGCGTCAGATGTATGGGCCGGCCTTCAGAAGTGCACAGGGAGGAAGAAAAAGAGGGGAACCTCAAATGCTGAAGTGGAGGAAGGATAGGAGAAGGTGAACAAAGAAAGAAAAATGAAACAAAAAACAGTGGTGCAACTGTTCTGATGTCAACCACAGAAAATGCAGAACACACTCCAAAAAACACCCCAGACATGTCCCCCTTGGAAGGGGAAAAAGAACAGCAGGAGTGTAGGCATGCAGCATGGAAGGGAAAAGATGCAGCAAAGATTGGGGCCCCAGGGTAGACAAGCACAAACCCGCGAAAGTGCGGTGAGCCCCCTGGGGGTACAAAGCTGACATACAGAACAGTTATCAATATACAATTTTATCTGTGATGAACAATTAACAATCAGCATTTTAACTTCAGTTGATTTCACAATGGCAATTATTATAAGTTTTTTGCTGCTCATAGGTTCCTCCAATAATGCACCATAAAAGGTCACCATGTTCCATGGCTTTCAACTCGGAGAAAGCTTTTGTTGAAGTCAAACTTTTGTAGCCTAGATTGTTAAACTTAGTACAAGTAAGTGAAAGCTACAGTGGTTGTTTCACTATGTGGCAGAGCACTCACTATAATGAAACTTCTCTATGGCTTTAAACTGTATTATAAACTAGAGTTGGAATATGAATCTGTCTTTCACAGAAATAAACCACTGCAACTGAAACACCCTGTGTATGTTTTGCTATCAATTTTTCTCCTTTCTTTTCTTTCAGAACACCCTGAATTAAGTAAGGGTGGGTATAAGAACTCACCAACATGCAAACAGCATAAGGAGACTTCAGAGCCATACGTGTCAGCTTGGCCACTAGCTTGGTAACTGCAAGCCTGTCTGATTTTCTAATGTGGTACAGCACTCCAAGAGCATGGTACTGGACCATAACACTGAAAAACAATGGTTACAGAAATTCAAGATGATTGCTCACTAATGGGTCGGGTGTGCATACATACATGTATTAAGTTACAAGAAGTAACTGACTCTTGTCTATTACATTCTTAAATTAACTCAATTTACTACACATACTATGGATGTTCAATAATTCCTAATATTTTTGCAAAAGAAACAAGCCCGTGTACATCACTTTTTTTTGTGAAACTGAGTTATTAGTACCATCACAATCTACATGGCACTTCTCATTCATTGACAAAGTAGTGTACATCAAATACAACAGATGGTGAAGAAAGAACCATTTGAAAAACACCACCTAAGTTTGACAGTATGAAACATTATCTCCATGGAGTTGGTAGCACATGGTGAACTTCTGTTTCCATCAATTTATATCAATATATTATGTATTTTGTGCATGATGTATATTGTATTTACCTAGATGTTGTTATAAGTTTTGTGTATCTTAAGTCTAATTCCACTAAATACAAATTATAATGTGAAAAATAGTCATTTGTTTTAAGAGGCGGTGTTGTTGCTAGCGTTTCTGGTATTTTGTGTGGATACTTGGGGGAAGTCCTACAGATAGATGTTTAATGTAAGTATTTCGTTCATTTTTTCGCCTTGTGAAATGATATTTACAGGTATGGTGTTCTGACTATAGTCATTTTACCTTTGCTTTTCATGATTCACAATAATTATATTTACCATATACAAATATTGCAAGTTACACTATGGTATTAGTTTTCAGTTTGTATCAAGTCTGGACAGGATGTAAGTGGAAGTTCTTGGCAAATTTAAGGGGAAGGCTTAATATGGTTGTAAGTGTTACATTTTATTAAACGGTTCTTTGCATTTCAGATAAAAATGGCAGATGAAAGTGAAGATGGCTTATTTGCAGTTAAAGAAGTCATGGCACAAATATGTTACAGCAAATTTCCTGCCAACAAAGCGGTAGTCAAAGACAAAAAGCCATCCTGCAGAAGGAGGTCTTGAATGATTCATATACTTTATTGTTAATAAATAATATTATGTAGCCTAGATATCAGCCCTCTTTTGCTACAGTAATACACATTGCACAAGGCCTATGCAAAAGCAGCTGGTAGAGTAAGTACAGAATATGAAATATAATTTTATTATTTTCTTATTCAAACATTTGTCAACAAAACTGAATTATTTCCAAAGATCATACTCCAGATAAATATATATTAATAGTTAAACTATTGTTGTTCTGCACAGGCTCACTGTGCCAGCAAATGAGGGTAAAATAACTTGACTTACAATTAGTAGCAGAAATTTGCCTCAATACGAAGAAACTGGAAAGAAATTCATCAAGCTATTGATACATCATTTATCAATTAAAAAACAGACCTGGGCAATCTGGACAGTTCTCTGATGAATGTAAGTGAAATGTGCATACCGAAGGATATTTCTACAGGTAAAAATTAATTTAGGCATTCTCATATCAGTGAAGAACATTTTCATTTAATTTCAGATCCAGTAAACACTTTTATTATTTTCCCAGATAATTAATTCTTCAGTAATCCAATCAATATGGAAATGGGTAGCCAAGAAAATGTGGCACTCATTCTGCAGGAAAACTACACATAGCTCTGAGCAAGAAAAAATTGGTGTTCAGAAACAGGACTCATTAAATCATTTATGAGAAATTCAGCCAGGTGCTAAGACGATAAGAGGTAATCGCTTAGATGCCTCAGTTATATCAAAGAAATTCAAATATCAAGACATTGAAGACAATTATGATGAAGATGATCCTGATTCAAATTCTAATTACAGTCTTTCAGAAAACCTGCACGACAAATTACACATCCAGGATCATGATTTTGTTCAAGGACATACCATGAATGAAAACAATGAAAATCAAGACCCCCAACACACGGAAGAAGTTAGTAAAAGCACAAAGACAGCAGACACACCCCGCAGAAGGAGAAAACACTAAGAAAAAGGAATACTAGAGAGGAGTGGAAGAAAATTGATAATGAAAAGAAGACAGAACATGATGAAGCCTACCTAGTATATGAGCATGTTGGTCAAGGCAAAATAGGTCACAAAGTGCAAAGGCCTCCCAAGCAACTGGGACCTCGATGAATCTCAGATCTTTGTAATAAATCAAAGATAAGGGCATACACTGATATAAGAGTAAAACAACAAGAAAAAATATTCCCGAAGGCATGAGTTGGGATCAGTGGAAGGTGTCCAGGGAAAGAACACAAGTATGTCGGAACACATTCCTCAATACATCAGGTATAAACAAATGGATAATTTGATATAGGTTGGACGGAGATGATAAAACTTCAGCTAATCATTCCAGCCAAACTACTAATTTTATACTATCAGCATTGCTCATGCACCCATCTACAAAGAGGTACAGCAAGGAAGAAGTTAACTTCCTTGCAGACACCTTCAGGAAAATTCCAAAATTTCCCTCACACTTTGGTAGGCTTTCGCCAGATAAGTTGTGCTTCAAGCCTATACTCCATTCATTGACTGGACACTCTGAATTTTATAAAGAAGATTGCCAAAAAGAAGAGAAGAAACCATTAAGGAGGCACACATTCAATTCGGTGTTTACTGAAAAAAAGAACATGGCAATATTTCAGTCACTAAAAGAGCAGTGTTAACATTTGTCACAGCTTTGAAGTAGGTAATGGAAAACTGTCTGAAGATTTGTACAAGGACCACATACAATATAAAGACAGAGCTAGGAAAGAGAAAACATGGACACTGATAAACCAAAATGTAACGAAGTTTATGTTTTTTCGCAAGACACACAAGCTGTGACACTTGTTCCTTGTGTGAATGGAATGGCAATGTACTACAACATTAACTTGAATGTACATAATTTCACTATCTACAACCATGCAAGTCATGATGCCATGAACTGTTGGTGGGATGAAACACAAGGACATCTACGTTTTTCATCTTTTGCATCTTGTATTACTGACAACCTAACAGAAATTCTCAGAGATGAATTAAAGCCAGTTACTCTATTGTCAGACAGTTGTGGCTACCAGAACAGAAACCATGTATTGTCTAATGCTCTTCAACACCTGTCAATGGAAAAAGTTGTTAACAATAAAACAAAAGTTTCTAGTCAAGGGGCACATGCACATGGAGCACAGCAGTGTACATTCCACAATCATCATAATTCTGAACCCGAAAAGAAGAACAAAAAACAAGGAGACATTAAGGAATTTTCCAGCCAAGTCAGTATGCCAAGTGGACAGAAGAAACCAGTAAAGGTCCATTCCACAACACTGCAGAATTTATCAACTACAACATTTTCAGAAGTTATTCTCTGAAAAAGCATCAGCTTACGATTCTATTAGAGTAGAGGGAAACTCCAGTGACAGTGTGGTCCATGATCTCAGAGCCGTGAAATACAACTACAACAGGACTGTAGAATTCAAGACCAATTTTGACAAGTTTTTGCCATTACCAAGATGACACCAAAAATTATCAAAGTGATGCCAGAATTCCCACATCTCCACTCAGTAAGGTTGAAAATAAAAGTCTATGTGAATGTATCTGCAAAAGTTGACAGAATACATTCCACCTGATTGTCATCTATTTTATGATGACATTCCTGTGGAAAATGACTAGAACAAACAAAAAAATCAGGAAATTCAATCAACACATATCTGACCTATGATTTAACATTTTTACAGGAATATATATTAAACTTTACTGACAATATTTCATTACTGGTTTTGTCTACATATACTTTTATAAACGAAGTTAGAGTACTGTTTGGTAACTAGGCTACGAATATTAAGCAAACCACATAACTGTCTATTATTTTTGTCTAGTTCTTACTGTAAACAAGTAAAGTTAGCTTAATTTGGAAATTGAGTGATTCGTTGTAAACACTACCTATCCCTCCCTAAATTGTATAGTAAACAGTAACAACACTGCCCATGTCCCATAAAATTATAGTTTTACCTCATAATCTTAAATTTGTAATGCACTTCAACCAACACCAGAGAATAAAAATATGGAAACTAAAACCTATTCAAATTTTAACAGGCTTTAAGGAGTTTTTTTTTTTTTGTCTCTCCAGAAACTTATATAAATGTCATGAAGGTGGTGCTGTTTCTTAAGTGATGATATATATACATAGAGAACATTTTCTCTCATTTTTATTGACAACTCATTTTGCAAATGTACCTGTCAGAATTAACAGCTTCTTGAGCTTCATTTACCCATCTTTTAATGACATCACCAGCTATTTTTGTGAGATGAAGACTACTCACAAGTGCAGCACTGCTGACAGCTGCATTTCTATCTACTATTGCTTGCTTCATGTACCGTTCTATGGCTTGCAGCATTGTAACCTAAAAAAATCCAATACACAAATCATACAGGAAAACAACACACTACAAATACAGTAAGTATGCATTCAGCACATCAAGCATAAAATAATTACTTCTATACAGAAAACAGATTTCTTTAAGAAAGGAACCTACAAGTCTCAGTGAATATTATAATCAAGAATTGGGAAATTAGAACAACTTGAGAAAAAAAGTAAATTCAATTATTTAATGTGATTTATACTTACGAAAAAACAGAAGACAAGTAATATTCTTTTTCCTGTACAATATGTATCATTCCACTTAGGTTACATTCATGCTGGTAGATGGTTGATTATGTGCACAACGATGGAAAGAATGTGTGTCTTTATTAATGTGGGCCTTCTTATTTCTTCAAGAGATAGGTACCTGCCTGTTGTGTCCTGTTGTTCATTGTTCTGAGGTCTGTGGTTAATTGCTATTTGATTTGTCCATCTCTTTTTGGTCTCAGTCTATTGACCTTTGCCCTACTGGTTGATAATCCATTCCTATTTTAGGCATTGTATTTTTACTGCAACTTGTGACAGGATCTCTAAATTTATTTCTATACTTAAAGTAACGGGAAGACAACCACTTACCTACAGCAGATCGAATGCATGGAGTACACAGAAACATGTAACATAACAGCATTCATACTAGCTTCTGAGCAACAGATCTTTTTCTAGCAAAAGTACACATATTCACACAAACAAGCACAAAGACACCTGAGCACTTGTTCAAGTACTGTATGGTTGTGAGCACAAATGTGTGTACTACGCAACAAAAAGAGCTATTACTGAAAAGGATGCTGATTTCCGTTAAGTGTTTCTGTGTTCCGTGCATTTGACCTCCTATTGGTGAGATGTTACTACTCTTTTATTGAATGTAATGCTCTACTTAGGAATCCCATTATTGTTATTTATTAATATACTTCTTGATCTGCTTATTTGTGCTTTTCACTCTTAGTTCTTGTCCCATTGTTTTAATCCATATCATCCTCTAAAAAACCTCATTTCCACATTTCATTTGAGCTAGTGTTGTCTCACACCCATTACGTACATATGGTATTACCATTAATTTGTACAACTTTATTAAGATTTCTTTCTTCACCATTTTGTTCAATGTTCTGTATGTGGTTCCATTAACATAATGGCATCTTTCAAATTTTTCCAATATGTCTTTTTCACTTGTGAAGGGGCAGGTACTTCCCAAGAAGTTGAATTCATTGACTATTTTCTGGTTATCTGTTACAATTTAGCTTGGGACTGGCTATTGACTTTTAGAAGCCATGACTTTTGTTTCTTTGGTCAAAATTGTTAAGTTATAGCTTTTGGCAATAATATTTAATTTATACAAGGCTTTTTTGAAGGGTGACTTTGCTCTCAGCTATAAGAAGTTAGTCATCAGCAAAGAATGTTGTCATTATCTAATTCTGTTGGTTAGATGAGGAGGAGATTAGCACGTAATGTCCCGTCAAAGGGATGGAGAAGGAAAGTGGTCATGCCCTTTCGAAGGAACCACCCCTGCATTTGCCTTAAGCAATTTAGGGAAGTCACAGAAATCAGAATGGTCAGACACGTGTTTGAACCATCGTCCTCACAGTACAAGTGCAGTGTGCTAACTACTTTGGTACCCCACTCAGTTTTGTTAGCTAAAGGTGTGGGTGTAAGACCATTTCAACCTATCATCAATATAGATATTAAAAACTATCAAAGAAAAACATCATCCTTGCTGTAAATCTAAATGTTTTGTTACTTTGACATTCCCTTTTCTGGCAGTGGCAGTACTGGAATGTTGTTACAATTGCTGGACGAATCTTAAAAGTGTTTTAGGGTGTCTCTCCTGTCTACAGTGTGAAAGGCTTTTACTTAGCCAATAAAGAAAAGATGTTTCCACAATCACACTGTATATGTCTTTAGAAACTATATAAGAATAGGTATGAAATGAAACTATAAAATAAATATTTGGGAAGGTGAATGGAATACTTAGATTTCTTGGAAGGGCTCTGGGGAAAATGCAGTACATCTGTAAATGAAATCACATATACAACACTAGTGTGGTGAATTGCGAAGTACCATTTTGGTATTTGGTATCCTTATCAAGTAAACATGACAACAAACATTGAACAAAAATGCTGAGTGATCTTAAAATGAGAATCTTTGGAAGGACAATGATGTAGTTGTCACGAAATTCTATTAGGTATATTTAAAGAGCCTGTATTCAAAGAAGACTGACAGTTACGCTGCCACTACTGAATATCTCACTTAACGGTCAAGAGAATAGGACAGAGATTATGGTATGCACAGAGGCATTTAGACAGTACTGCCTCACTAAATACGCAAATTGCTAAGGACACTGATAACACTGGTATGAAGTACCAGTCACCAAACAGTGGCCTACAGATTATATATGCAGGTGTGCCAGACTAAATTCCCCATAAGGTCTGAACCAAGGATTTTGTTCTGTTGCTTACCACTTCTTTCATCACTGCTAATTGTATGTTAATGTGAAAAATGTCAAAATGCGCCATGGTTCAGAATTCAGGTTAAGCTGCAGGTTCACCTATAACTAACTAGATAAGTCAGCTAGAAGGTCAGAGGAAGGCAAATCCACACCACCTCCAACAGGCACATGTCTATTACAGCACTGTGCTGTTCAAACCAATTTTGGTTAAAGGACAGCTTCACTCATTATGGTTACAGAAAATCATGATCATTGTTGAAAATGATAATCTGTTGAATTCCGTGTACAGTCAAATAATAAAGAGTAAAGCTACATAAACTCAATCAAAATCAATTTTACCGCAGCTTTCCTTCAGATATGTAATGCTTGAATTAGAAAGCTCCATCCAACTCTCACACCACTGATCGATATCCATGAAATTTAAGCTGAGATGGAAGTGAAGTAAAGGTACAGTAAAAATGAAGGCCACAATCAAGAATGAGTAAATCATTTTAACCAAGATTCATTCAAAGAAATGAAATACCTCTAGACTAGATTTGGCAAACGAATCCCACTGTCCACTTTTCACAAGTGATGAGGTATTTGAATAAATGGAATCAGCAAAGTAGGTCAACATACTATTATTATAACCCACAAAATAATTAGTTTAGCTCTTCTGATGAATGTTTCCATCAAGCGGGAAGGATGCTGGTGTTTGCTAACACACAAATGGAACAACCAGTGGGGCACACTAGAGTGCTAGTTACATCACGTTTAAAACAATTTTTTCCGCTGGCTGAAATTATCCCAAAAACCTCCAATAAATACTAATTATGTAGTAAGCTGTAATTTCAGAATCCGAAGTTTGAAACTCTAACAGTAACTTTATTTACGATTTATGCAAAGTAGATACACGTTTCAAATTTTTACTATCATTCAGAGTAGTTACAGTAATCGTGTATAACCCATTGCCAGTGATAAAGTCCTAGGACACCCTTAACAGTGCCAGTTATGTTGATAGTTGAAGTGGGATGATCTATTGCCCAACAAATCTCTGAAACAATTCTGAAGCAAATGACATGAAGTGCTTTCATCATCGTAGAAAGCAAGCTGAAGCCGCAAGGGCTTAGGCCCGGGGAGAGTGATGGGTGCACCCAAACACTGTCCCGCAAAATGACTGGCCGGTTTTACAGAAAGTGTCACCACTTCTTTCTCTAAGGTATTAATTTTTGAAACATAGCCTGCCACCAATTTCAAGAAAGTAGCCCAGAGCTTAGCTCTTGTGACTTCAACTTGATTCCAAAACTGAAGGAAGCACTTCATGGCATTCGCTTCAGAACTGTGAAATTCATTGGGCACTAGACTGCTCCCATTGAACGATCAACACGACTGGCACTTCTGAGGGTATCCTATGAATTCTACTCACTGGTAACAAGTTATACACAATGCTGGTGACTACTTTGAAGAACAATGAAACTTTGTAACATGTATCTGTCTTGTATAATGTGTAAATAAATAGTTGCCACTCAAAGTTCTAACCATTGTAGATGACATATGAGATGTTTCTGTTTGTATGTTTCAGTTGCAGTTGTTGATTATACATTTTGTTTACAATAGGTCACTTACTTCATGTGAATGGAGGAAGAAGTAAGTCTGAGGGGAACAATGTTTTGTACTGTGTTATATACTAGGCCAAATAAGTTGTACACTTTTTTTCTTTTGTGACAGATTGGTTGAGAACTTCTGAAGCCAACAAATGTGTCATGACAAAAAAGGTATTTCTCTTAAAGTATGCAGTGACAAACTAATTTGCAGTACGGCCTGAGACCTAGGTTAGGTTGGAATGTGATGGTTGGTGAAGCTGACAATTTTTTAAAATATACAATGTATAATCCCATACTTTTAATTAAGTCCTTGATATTAATCCTTATTTTCCTATTGTGATTTAACATTTCCAAGTTTTTAATAGTTTAAAGGAGTTAATACCATGAATATTCACAACACAAAACTCCTTATTTCCATTGAGTTCCCATTAGTTTTTCGTGTTATATTTTGATAATATTTTGTGCCACTGGCAACATAAACCTCTAGTTGTTTTTTAATGCTCGTATCTCCCCCTTCTTAATAATATCACCAGTACATCACTGTGGTATCGTGATGTTAATTAACTCCAATTCTTGAATAACTTTTTTTGAGTCATAATGTGGAGTCCCACTAAGGAGTTTGAAAGGATGCATTGGTGCGTACAACTGAAAGATTGTTTTCTGTCTGTGAGTCATGCATACTCAAAGAATCACTGAATCATTTTCTTAACACAGGCATTGAAATATTATTATCCTCTGAGAAGTTGTACGAACCTTGATATGCAATCACTGAACATGATTTTACTTAAAGTAAGTAACAACTGCAAATTATCCAGTTACATTGGAAATGTGTGTCATTGTCTACAGTGGTAAAAGTAAAGTATGCCACAGAGGAAGTGGAATCACGAACTGTGTATCAAAGCCTCCACTATCAGCTGTGTACCACAGTTCGCTGGAGAAGTGAAGTGCTCCAGCTATTAGAAAAAATGTGCACATTATCCCCATTTTAAACAAAGCTTGCTGAACCAATGCACAAAATTATGGCCTATATTGCTGCCGTTTGTGTGTTTTAGAATTCTGGAATAAGGACTTACTTGCATATAGAACAGAGCATTTCTTTCTTAACGGAGAAAACCTTTGGACATAAAACTGTGGGCGTATGCCAAAAGAGTGACGTAAGACAGGCACTTAACATGTATGGATAATCTAGTAAATAATGTCAAACATTCCACGAGACTTTTCACAGATGATGCAATTATTTACAATGAAACAATACTAGCAAAAAATTGCAGAATAATCAGGGTTATGCAACTGACCACCAAAATTAACAAATCCAATGTATTGTGGATAAATAGGCAGAAACACTCCTTATTGTGTGGTTACATTATTGTAAACAAATCCTGGAAGGAAACATGCCCACTGAATATCTATGGGTCTGTGTACAGACTGATTTAAAGTGGAATGACCACATACAACTAGCTGCAGGTAAGACAGATGCTAAACAGAATCATTGGAAGGATCCTATAACCCATCCAAGGAGGAGACAGTTCACATAACCCCAGTTTGATCAATACTTGGTTATTGTTCAGTGTTCAGTAACTTGGTATCCATACCATATAGAACTGATAGAACAAACAGAGAGGGTTCAAAGCAGAGCAGTGTGCTTTGTCACTGTTTATTAAGTTTGAAAGCATTATGGTAATGCTCATCCGCCTCCAGTGACAGCTGCTGTAAGAGAAGCATCATGCATTATTGTGTGGTTTACGGTTAAAATTCCTAGAGGAGTGAACAAATATATTGCTTCCTCCTACACAAGTTTCACAAAAAATCATGAAGGTAAGATCATAAGAGTCAACCTCATGCAGATGCTTACTATCAGGAAAGGAGGAAAAGTGATTGGGGCACGTGAAGTGCCACCTGCCACACATCTTAAGGTGGCTTATGGAGTAGAGACTTAGGTCTTAAAAAAAGGTGGAAGAGGGGGGTGAGAGAAGAGGGGGGAGGGGGGGGGTGGGAGTCTTGTGAACAATACAGCAGGTAATTGAGAATCACAGTGATTATCTACAATATGTCACACAAAATGAAAGAACTAATGCTTACAATATTAACTGAATACCCAACCTCACTTCCAAAATACGAAACATCTTCTCTCAATATTAATGCAGAACACATGTGGACGACCGTACATTTATGGGAAACAAGATTCATGGTGCACTCAGCATAAACAGTCACACTTTCTATAACCTGAAACACTATTAGAAATGCTATGACATGCACAATGTCCATAATAGATTTTTTATTTCTGGGTCACCAGTTTGCGATTGGTTTGAGGTAGGCCCCCCAAATTCCTCACCTGTGCCAAACTCTGTATCTCATAGCAGCATGTGCACCTAATGTCTGTAAATACTTGCTGGAAATACCTAAATCTCTGCCTGCCACTAAAGTGGTTACCCTCTACACTCCCTTAAAGTACTAACAAAGTAATTTTTTGATGTCTTAATATTTCCTAGCATCCTGTCCCTTCTTATTTCAATCTTTTCCATATTATTCTCCTTGTCAATTCTGCTGAGGACCTCTTCATTTCTTATCTTACCACTGCACCTAGTCTTCAGCGCAGCTAGTTTTCAGCACCCTTCTATAGCACTACATTCCAAACACCTAGATTCTCTTCGTATCTGGTTTTCCCAATGTCTTCCTTAGCCAAATTGGTGGTGATCTATGATACTTGTAAATTTCTTTTGACCAGGAATACCCTCACAGTATTTTTAATGAGGACTACTGGTAGAAGGAAGTGAGCCCTATCTCAGATATAGATGCCACCAGGAAAGGATTTGTGCACATATAACGTACCGACTTCCCTCTGGTTTATGGACCAGGAACATCGGAGCGAACAAATTGTCCTCCAATTGATATTAGGATCCTACTCTATAAAATACTGTTCTTTATTTACATCAACAGTGGCCAGAAACAAATTCCTCTGTCTACAGATTCCTCTGCTCACAGTAACTAACACTAAATCACTAAAGTTACAGAGCAAACACATACATTACTGAGACACATTATGTCATACAAATAAAGATGCAACTTCCACCATAATGAAAATTTTCATTTTCTGCAGGCCACATAACAGAAAATGAAGTACACAGTATATGGCAGCCAATGACCACTTATGACAATTACTATGCATAAACTTCTCTGAACTGTAATATGTCTAAAGAATGATTAATTCACAATGCAGCAGAGTGTACACAGTCTTGCAACTTTCTGACAGATTAATACTGTTTCCCCATCAGGATTAAACTGAAACCTTGCATCTTGTACACAGTACTCTTACCGACATAAGCTCTTCATCCCTGACTAACAATCTACCCTGAAGTATCTATTTGGCCAGTACTTCTCTTTCTCTGCTACTTTAAATACTTCATAGAAATTTGCCAGTTTATTTTGCTTGGCAAGCACTCCCTGACCAGAGCATTTTGCAAAGAAGTGGATTAGCCACAGCCTACAGCTTCTGTTACATTGGAAAGCAAGGTAGGTAAGGTGTTGGCAGCATTGGATATCTGAGGGCAGGTTGTGCTCTGTGTCTGGAAAGCCTAGCCTGTTAGAACACTGCTCCCAAATGGCAAGAATACAGGCACCAGTCAGGCACACAGATTTAATCCATCAGGAAGTTTACGGATACAGCACTTTCTATAATCACTCCGGGCACCATATGAATACAGAAAACAGACACAAAAACAGTAGGCATCAATTAATTCTCTACGTACTTCGATTAAGGCAAGTTGAATGATAACTACAAAATGACACTACGTTCCGAGTGTAAAATAAGCCATTTATCTGAGGTACAAACATCTAGGTTAAATTCAAATCTCTTAACCAGTATAATACACTTCATAGACTCACGTCCGTGATGCTGCACAGTGCTCTTATAGCAGCCGCTCTGTATAAATCTTCTTTTCCAGTCATATCCTTAGTCAGACTTGAGGTCACAATAATGACGTCCTCTGCGATGGATGAGAGCTCCTTTATACCTAAATATACCATTCGACGTAAAATAACGTCACGAGATTGGAATAATTTGGTCATCGCAAAAAATGTTTCGGTGGCCTCTGTTGTGCCCAGCTGCTCCCCCTGGGCAACAAGGAAAGTAAGAAACATTATTGCGTTTATTCAGAGTCGTAAAACATATCCAGAGTCGTAAAACACCTCAACTTTGACACTTGTTTCCCACCTGGTTGAGCAGATAAAGTATCTTTGTAAGTATGTGTGTACATTTTCTTGGGTTCACCGGCGTGTCATTGAACGTTCGGGCTTCTTGCAGAACTGTGGTCTTCTCAATATTCTGAAATGGGTTGCCGCCACCTACAACATAATACTTGTTTCACGACGACACAAACATTAACCTAAAATATAGAAGTTGATAATCTATGAGCGCTAACGTATACGTAAAGGTTTGTGGAGGCTGTGAATACCTTCCTCTTCTTCTTTTTTCTCTCTCTTAAATGAATTCATATCTACCTTACAATATACACAACTCAATAGCTTTTACACGCTCTTTCACACATCTACTATCTTTGACTTACACGTCAACTTCTTTCTCGCCATTCGAAAACACTACTTGCCACAACAGACGATACTAACAGTGTGACCAACGTCACTCGAAGCATCGTAATCGAAGCATGGAGGTAAAAATCGAAGAGTTAGAATATCGTTGACCGTAATTACGCAAGAAAAGAAATCATGCCAATGAAACTGTATAGACTTGCTATCGACTTGACAGTACGGAAGGAACATCAAAATATACCACAATACATTTCAAATGGTAGCAGTAACACAAGACGTCACAAGCACGTATAATCCAAACATAAAGACAGGAATTCCAATAAGTGAAACAATAATGTACTTACCGCCAGTAACATCCACAGAACTGCAAACTGCTATCAGTAAACTAAAGTGCAAAAGGTCCTGTGGATTTCGTAATATCCCAGACAACATTGTTAACTGTATTACTGACAACACAGGTGGTGACTCCTACGCTCCAGGAATGTTTTCAAGCAGCTATGTTAGTGCCCGTGTGTAAAAGTGGTGATAAGTTCGACATTAGATATTACAGACCACTGTCACTATTAACCATATTTTCAAAACTAGTTGAATGAATAATGTGTGACAGATTACTAGAGATTTGAAACAAAAAGAAAGTTATTGTTAATGCAAAGAATGGTTTCAAAAAGAGAAAATCTGCAGAAAACAAGTCTATTCAGCTTCCTGAAACATTTTTTAGGAAGCTATAGAGGATAATCAACTAAAGTGTGACTTGTCTTTGACGTTTTGCAAAGACACTGACCTTGTAAATCATGATCTACTACTTTTAAAACTGTATAACTACTGTGTCTGTCGTGTTACCTACGAATAATTCAAGTCATATTCATCTGATTATATACAAAAAGCGGAAATTTTGTCAAGAAGGTTAAGTGTACCATTCTGAATACAAACAAGTTAATTGTGAGGTGCCCCAGGGTTCAGTATTGAGTCCCCTGTTATTCTTGGTTTTTTAATTACCACCTACCACAACATTTTCTGGCAGAAGCTACTGTTTTATTTGCAGATATACCAAATTCTTTGTGACATGAAATGGTGATTTTGAGTTGCAGCAGAAGAGTGAAAAAGACATTAAAACTAACAGAAAAAGCTTAAAGACAAATGACAAACACATAAATGTCGAATTGTTAATGACAAGAAAATTGTATGTATGAATTTCAACTACATACGAAATGAAGATAGAACGAATGTACAGGTTGCATTAGGGAGCAGCGAAATTCACTAAAAAATATCATATAAAATCGCATCATGTTTAGTAGGCTGTATTTTGCCAATAGTGAAAATTGTCTACAGTATATATATATATATATATATATATAAAATAGTGATTAAATATAATAAATAGTGATTAAAAATTACATTTCATTGTGAATAAGTTAGTTAACAGATACTGTAGTTAAGTGATTGCTGAGTTCTAGTTTCCAGTGGAAATAATTGACTTCTCACATTACATCATACACCTGAAACACTAGCCCATAGGTATGAGTTTTGACGCTCATAAATAACGAAAACTCGTATAGTAAGAAAGTTAAGTGATTTAACTCTATATTTAAGTGTTTAATCTGTGTTGCAATCAATGATAAGTCTGGACTTTGCTGTAGGGTAGTCAGATAGAAAGTGGTATGTGACTTGGAATTCCACTAGGATGACTTTGGTAGGGAATTGAATGGGGAACTCAATGAGGCTCCCCCATGGAACTGTAGGCTCTGCAAAAAATAAAAAGAGTTTCGCTGAACAGGTGGAAAAGGTTTATGCCCTTCAGAATGAATTAAGTTAAGTGAAATTTGAACTAAAGAGGTTAAATGGGGAAAAAGATCACGCTAACTGGGTAACGATAGCGAGTCAGGGGCAAAAAGGGAACAGCTCTTCAACTTCTTCAACTACATTTGAGCTCACAGCATCTAATAACTTTGGGTTGTTGCCTGAAGTAGGGCAGAAAGAGCCTCATCCAGTGCAGCTCACAGAAGGGTGCAACAGACTTCTAGCAAAGAAACTAATTGTAGGTACCAAAAGTGGGAAGAAAGAAATGTATCTTGCTACTGGGTAATAGCTATGGCAGGGGTGTAGGCAAGATGGTACAGGACAAACTAGGAATGGGGTGCAAGGTCACAGGTATTGTGGAGCAATAGGGAATTTGTGTAAATATTTTGACAAAGAGTATTAGGTTATGAAGTAGATGGAACAGGGAACAGTCTGGCTATAGACGGAAATTGTATTATTAGGGATGAAACGGATGAAATAGGAGTAGCAACCCCATACACAATTATGAATTCTATGGGATCCTATGGTGCCATGACCGTCCCTGGATTAACACTACACTGAGATGTGTGAAATCTGACAAAGGAACATTCCCAAGTGTCAATAAATGATCTTGATGGAACTTGACCGGCGTTTATAAGGGGAAAATACTGTAAAATGTTTGTTTTTGTTTGTGGGCAATTTCAATTTTAAGAGTTAAAACAGATCCCTAAAGGTAATTAGGCGTACTAGATTTTAAGACAATACCTTTGAAACGAAGATATATAGGAAATGTTGCTCATTTGCAATTTGATAAGTAATTAACATTGTTGAAAACTGTATACCAGAATCCTGTAATAATCTGAAAATTGTCAAAGTACTCCACTACCACTAATTAACTGAAAAAAAAGAAACTTTTGTTATGATACAAATTAAAGAAGCTTTCAAACTACATAAATATTTGAAAAATAAACATTACAGAATGTCTGTCAGAGTATTTTCAACATACCTAATTAAAATATCTAAACATTCATGATTAGTCTAGTTTTTTAGTTTCCTTGAATTTGTTTTATGTTTAAAATGTTACTTTAAGCCTTACATTATTTTCTTTTTTTTTAGGTTACCATTTCACATGTGCATATTTCCTTAATTCAGAATAATAAGGAACACATTATTATGATACAAAATCATGATACAATGATAGCCTTTAATAAATGCTTAAAACATAACTTTTTCTTGGATCTTGAACATAAAATGAACGAAATTTCTTCATATAATATACACAACAGAGAACACAACATAAAACAAAATTCAGCAGGATTTCAAATTGTTGCAGGTGATTCTCTAAATATCCTGATTTGTATCAGCCATATTTCAGTATATTGGTAATCCATGGTGAGAAGAATTGATTATCCACTAGTGACTGCAGCTTATTTATATTGTTTCCCAAGTGGAGACTGGCATCAAATTAATTCAGCCGAACTAGATTTGAAAAAACTACTCACAAATGTTCTTCCAAGATCGAAAGGCATATACCTATCACATCTGTACCTGTGCTGACAACAGATGAACAAGTTCCTTGTCTTCAGGTATTATGCTCCATATGGTTCTTTCACTGCCATAAGAATCAAACAATAGTAACGGTTTTTCTCCCTTACTAGGAAAGAAAAACTCCTTCAAATATCTTTTGACCTGGTCATACGTTTGTTTTCTAAATTTCGATGCTGTCACAGGGACATTTGAGGCTTCAAGAATAGATTCTCGAATTCTTGGTCCAAATTTATCATTAGTTGCTTTCAAAACCACGAAAAGCATGTGGTTAGTGTGAGAAAACCGTTTTGACCATCATACTTGATGACATAAAACTTTTTTATCTGGTGATACCAGAGGATTCAAGAGCACTGTTACAGACGTGGTAGGTATATGGCTTTCGATGTTGGAAGAGTTTAGTGAGAAGATTTTCCAGATCTAGTTCTGATGAATGACTTTGATGTCAATTTCCACTTGAGAAACAATATAATTAAGGTGCAATCACTAGTAGATAATCATTATTTTCGCCACACCTTACCATGTCTGAAATATGACTTATACACATAATGGTATTTAAGAGGAACAACTTGAAATTCTGCTGAATTTTGTTTTATTTTGTATTCTCTGTCATGTATGTTACGTGAAGAAATTTCGTCGATTTCATGTTCATGGTGTAAGAAAATGTTATGTTTGAAGCATTTATTGAAACGTTTTTGTATCATAATAATGGGTTACTTATTATTTCCAGTTAACAAAATACACATATATGAAATGTTAAACCTAAAACTAAGAAAGATAAAGAAAATGTAAGAAGCAAAATAACAATTTAAAACATAAAACAAATACAAGGAAAATAAATAACTACGCTAATAATGAATGTTTAGCTATTTAAATTATGTATGTTAAAAATTCTCTTATAGACATTGTGTAAAGCTTGTTTTCCAAATATGATTTTCCAGAAATCAACTTTATTACACATGGATGTATGTAGTTTGAAAGCTTCTTTAAACATACATACATACAAACATTTATCCTTGTTCCATACACCATAAATACGATATTTCGTAATGAGTTGGAATGCATCACTTCAACATAAGTTTTCTTTACACAAAATAATTATTTAATTAATTTTTTTACAGTTGCTACTTCATATCTAAGAATTAATCTATTGAGTAGAAGGAGTTGTCATTCATAAATTATTTTAATTCACTTTTAAATGTTGGTTGGCTATCTGTCAGGTTTTAATACTATTTGGCAAATGACCAAAGATTTTTGTGACAGCATAATTCACCCCTTTCTGTTTCAGTGTGAGAGTTAATCGAGAATAGTGAATATAATCCTTTCTTCTAGTGTTGTAGCTGTGCACTTTGCTGTTATTTCTGAATTAGGATGGGTTAAAAAATGATTCAAATGGCTCTGAGCACTATGGGACTTAACATCTGTGGTCATCAGTCCCCTAGAACTTAGAACTACTTAAACCTAACTAACCTAAGGACAGCACACACATCCATGCCCGAGGCAGGATTCGAAACTGCGACCGTAGCAGTCGTGCGGTTTCAGACTGAGCACCTAGAACCGCTAGACCACCGCGGCCGGCTAGGATGGGTTATTAACAACAAACTTCATAAGATAATATACGTATTGCGAAGGTACTGTGAATATCCTGAGTTCCTTAAATGTCTGCAAGGTGATCTAGGGTGGGGTCAAACTATTATTCTGATCACACCCTTTTATGCAGTGGATACTTTCTTTCTTAATGACGAATTGCCCCAAAATATGATGCCATATGGAAGCTGTGAATGAAAATAGACGTTGTAGGCTAATTTACTGATATGTTTATCACCAAAATTTTCAATAACCCTAATAGCATAAGTAGCTCAACCTAACCGTTTCAGCAGATTATCGATGTGTTTCTTCCAATTCAATTTCTCATCAGTGCACACACCCAGAAATTTTGAACATTCTGCCTTAGCAACAGACTTCCGTTCATAGTCTATATTTATCAATGGTGTTATGCCATTTACAGTACAAAATTGTATAAACTGTGTATTCTCAAAATTTGGTGAGAGTCCATTTGCAGAGAACCACTTATTAATTTTCTGAAAGTCATTATTTGAAATTTCCTCAGCTGATTCTTGCTTTTCGGGTGTGATTACTACACTTGTATCCTCAGCAAAAAGAACTAGTTTTGCATCTTCATGAATATAGAGTGGCAAGTCGTTAACATATCTTAATAACAACACGGGACCCAAAACTGAATCCTGTGGGACACCATTCTTGATACCTCCCCAGTTAGAGGAGTTGTCTGGTTTTTGCAGACTATCTGTACTGTTAATTTCAACCTTCAGCATTCCTCCACTTAAGTATGCATTAAACCATTTGTGCACTGTCCCACTCATACCACAATACTTAAGCTTATCTAGAAGAACTGCATGACTCACACAATCAAAAGCCTTTGAGAGATCGCAACGTATCCCAGTGGGTAATGTTTGGCTATTCTATGCATTTAATATTTGATCAGTGAAAGCATATGTAACATTTTCTGTTGAAAAGCCTTTTTGAAAACCAATGTGATGCTACTCTTGAATACATTACTTTTTCAAGAATTTTGGGTAGAGATTGGGTAGTAGTTGTTAGCTTCAGATCCATCCCCTTTTTTATGCAATGGTTTAACAATAGCACATTTCAGTCTATCTGGAAAAAAGCCCTGTTTCACATATGTGGCTCAGAATCCTACTTACTTGTTGGGAACAAGCTTTTAGTACTCTGTTAGAAATGCCATCAATTCCATGTGAGATTTTACTTTTGAGTGAATTTATTATATTCCTAATTTCAGTAGGAGAGGTGGGTTGAATTTCAGTTTTATCAAATTGCATAAGTACTGCCTCTCCAATACTGCCTTGCATTTTCTAATCAATAACCGGATTCTATTTTCTCTAAAACACTTAAAATGATTATTAAAAATTTTTTCTACTTCTGACTTCTTGTTAACAAACTTCCATCGTGTTTGATAGAAATACAGTCTTCCTGTGCTCTTGGTTGCCCTGTTTCCCTTTTCACAATATTCCAAATTGTTTTAATTTTATTATCAGATGTGCTAATCTCAGATATAATGTACATACTTCTGGATTTTTTAATAACTTTTTTAATACAGTGCAGTAGTTTTTATGATGTTTCACTGTTTTGGGATCATTACTCCTCCTAGCTATAAGATACATTTCCCTTTTCTGTTTACAAGATATTTTTATCCCTTTAGTAAGTCATGGCTTTTTACATGGTTACTTACAATTACATTTCACTGTTTTGTTAGGGAAACTGTTTTCAAATATACCCACAAAGGTATTATGAAATAGGTTAAATTTTAAATTAGCATCATGTTCCCTGTACACCTCATCCTAGTCTAACTGTTGCAGGCTTTACCTAAATTTTTGAGTAGTTAAATCGTTAATGGAATGCACTATTTTGGAGGACTGTTCCGCTTTACTGTATGGAGCAATATCATATGCAGTAATTAGCTGTGCATCATGATCAGACTGACCATTCTTCACAGGAAAAGTTTTTATTTGATTAAACTTATCTTGTTCTATGAAAACGTTGTGTATCAGTGTGTTGCTTTCCTGTACCACCATAGTAGGAAAATCAATAACGGATGTCACATTGAAAGAACCAAGTAATACTTCAAGGTCAAGCTTTCTATCGGACTCTTTCAGAAAATATAAGTTGAAATCCTCACAAACAATAATTTGCTTTCCTTTTCTCACAGGTAGCACAACAAAGAATCCAAGTTTTTCAAAAATAGCTGAAAATTTCCCAATGGGGACCTATTTATAGCTACAATTATAAAAGTGCCATTATTTAGTTTACACTCACGTGCACATGATTCAATATGTTGCTCTATGCAAAAGTTTTAGTTTCCAAATATTTCACACTATGACTGATTTTAACATATATAGCAACACCTCCTCTCTCCTTAGTGTCTCTACTTACATATGCTGACAGCTTATATCCACCTACATTTACCATTTCCATACCTGTGACTACATGATGTTCAGACAGGCCTTGTACATCTAGTCCCCCCTCAGTTTTTAAATCTTCTAAACAAACAAGAGGCTCATCTACTTTGTTTTTTAATCCCCTGATAATCTGATGCAATATATTAACATTATTTTTCAATGTGCTTTTACGTGAATCTTGTGACATACTAACATTATTTTTCACTGTACCGTTACGAGAATCTTGTGATAGTTTCAGATATCTAGTACCTGCCTGTCTGAACTTATCATTAAGCTTAATTTCAATCAATGTAGGATGACTGGACACTGATCTTAGCCTAAAAAAGTGCTCCAATGACATTCAGTGCTCCCCCCTTAAAAATTTCGCTATCATCCCAGCCAGTTTCCCCTTCCCTTTCCTACTGAGATGCAGACCGTGTCTTGTGAAGTTCCATCTACTAATACCATCAACAGGAACCAAACCTATGCCTGACAAAGTAGCCCCCTGAAGAAGCTGATCTTGCTCCATATTGACCTTCCTGACAGAGCTGTTCAATTGGGGCCAGTCATGCTGCATGAAAGCAGGAACCAAGCCAACATTTGTAAAGTTCGATGCAGATGCTATTTTTACCAGGTCACACTCAATATTGTAGCCCTGATCCCTATCAATACTGTTTACTGCTCCACCCACTAGCACAATATGATCCTTTAATTTATATTTTAACAAAAGTTTCATTTTTCAAGATTAATTAACGATGGTGTAATACTTTGAAACATTTCAGATTATTACAAAATTCAATTACACAGTTTTCAAGAATGTTAATTACTTATTAATTTGTAAATGTGCAACATTTCTTATGTATCACGTTTCAGAGGTATTCTCTTCAAACCTAGTATGCCTAATTACCTTTTGGGATGTGTTTTACCTCTTAAAATTGAAATTGGGCTCAAACAAAAAAGTACGTTTAACATTATTTTACCCCCTGTACACACCTGTAAAGTTTCATCAAGATCGTTTATTGACATTTGGGAACGTTCCCTTGTGAGTTGATGACTGAAATGAAATCCCATATGAGTGCAGAGCCTGTTGCAATAATTGGAAGGTGGGAATATAGTAGATATGGCCTAAACCATATTAAGAGATGTGCTGTCTCTAATGAACTTGATGTCGAAGTGGTGTTAAACTGAATCTTCCTTCCTTTTTTCAGTAAGTGGTGTTAAACTGAAACTTCCTTCCTTTTTTCAGTAAGTGAAGATAGGTTGGCTGAGTTTCTTGCAGAAAATTTGTGGCCACCCAAAAGCACACAAAGCAATATCACTGTACTTATATGCGTCAGAGAGGTAAATTTTTTGTGTTATGATCAGGATTCTGGCACCCTGTTATGATGGAAGTTAAAATACCTGAAAAGTCCCATAAAACAGTTAAACCGCACAGTAAAATAGGTTATCTTATTTCATCAGAATATTAGAGGCTGCAGTAATAAGGTAGATCTTATTGTCTGTATAGAAGCTTTAGAGACCTCTGAAAATATGTATTAGTACATTCTGTGCCTATGTGAGTACAACATAACCACATGGTTAGAAATTTCAGACACAATTTTCATCTGTGATTTAATTTTAAGAGTACAATTAATATTTTCTTTAATAATAAAAAAGAGACTTGCATAATATGTAAGCTCAGAATGTTTATAGATCTGGGAATATTTACCATTTTTGTCTTACCACATTCTCTCTTCTCTTTGTGCATAATCGCTCATCCTACCCTCTATTTCTACAGATCTGTGTAATTATGGAAGTTATCATTTTAGAAAATAAAAATAAATATGACCAATTAGACTTATTGTGTTGTGGTTATTTACTTCTGTGTCACTAATGGTATATTTGTATTTTAACATGTCAAAGAGTTTGTTTCATGATTAGAATTAGTCAGCCTAGTCATAATGTATTTAGCCTTTGTAACGGTTATCCCAGTGAGATAACTAATGATTCAGAAATTATGTAGAACCTGCTTATTGTTTTTTTAATCATGAAGTCGAACAGAACAGTGCAAAAATGACTGGTGCACATAACATATTTAAAATTCATGGTTGCAGGATAATTACCAATCCAGCTATTTCTAAAACACAGTATTTTGTGATTTCATTTAATACTTGGACTGAGACATCAATGTAACATCTACATTAGAAAATGTTACATATAAAACATTAGACTCAAGCATCTTACTCATGTAGAAATAATATAAGAAAAGTAGTTGTTACGTTTATTAAGGCAACATAGAAGAAGTAGAATTGAGAGAAGTAGATTCTGTGGTGATAAGCACATGGAAGGATGTTCTTGTAAATTAATACTGAAAAAATAGCTCATTTTTATAGATGTAGATGATGCATACGATCTGGACAGGCATCTGCCAGGTGTCATTACAAATCTCACTTCAATGGGCATTAAAAATGTGTCCAGTTTAGTGCGCAGGCGATGACTTCTAGTAGTCAAGGAACTGAATGGATTACCACGTGTGTCTGCTAGATACTGCTTCTCATACAATTGAGAGCTCATTCCCTCTTGTACCTCTTTCTCAGCTAAACGTTGATCTTTGTATCAATATAGCATGGCTTTTCTAGTGCCAGCGTGCTACAAAAGTCAGAAGACCGACATCTCTCCCATTCCCACAACTAAAGAAACATGAACTGAACCTGACGAAAGGCAGCAATGGACGCAGCTCCTCCCCCTCCAACTTCTTCCCCTATCATCCACACCTTAATCCTCTCCAACTCTGTCTCAAACACAAATCCCTCATCCTCAAAATCAAAAAATACCTACCAAGCTTCCACATTCAACAAATCATTCCAAGAAAATACTCTTTCCTACTAAAGTCTCTGAAGTCCATCATCCACACTGACATCCTGTCGAAAATTCCTCATATTACCTTTGGTTACAAAGCCTCCTGAACATCTCTGACAATCACAGCTGGGACCAACAATCCCAGCCTCCTCACCATCCTCCCACACTCAATGGAGTGATGACAGAGGTCTACCTTGGGTTCACAGATGAGGAAATGACATCTCAATCGAACAACCATACAGATTTAGAAAACCATAGTCCCCTGTCCTAATCCATCCAATTTATAAACCCACTCACCCAACGATTCAATCCATCCAACTCCCACTGCTAAAGACATTACTGAATTCATTACCACCACCCTCCAAAACATTCATCCATTCCAACGCCCACAAGCATATCCTATCCCAACACAGCATCCATACGTTTATCCTTAATGAAACGTTCCTCCAACCCCATCCCATGTCCAAACTCGTCCCTATTTCCTTCACTGCACAGATAATCCCCTTCCCCTTGGCTAGAGGCAGAGTGACAACTGGCCACCACAAGAATATCCCTTTTCAGCCACAACCCTTACGCAGCACTCCCACTGAGCACCTTATACTTATCCTCTTTTTCCAAACCCTAACCATTACATGTGCCATCATCTATGTCCAGCCTAATCACCCCATCCCCTATTACTTCCTTACCAGCATAGTTTATACATGTTCTATCTACATTATTGCTGCTGACTTCAACCCACAGTAGCTACCCCACACAGTCCAGTGGTGGCGCCAGTTTATCCACTCCCTGCAAGACGACATTATTCCCATCCTACACCATACCTGTCCTAGCATATAACAACCTCCTTGGACGCCTCAGTGCAGAGATCCTCAGTCTAGCTCGAAGTGACCACCTACCTGTACTCCTCACCACCTCATACACAGAACCTCACTCCATGCTCCCTATTCCAATCTCCATCCAAGAGTTATCCAAGATTTCTCCTGTGCCAACTATAATGCCTACTGGGAATGAATAGAAACCCAGATTGGAAGCCACCCCCTAACTTTCCAGCAATCTGGCGATTCTATAATGCCACATTCATTCTTGCCCTATATCATGAAAAAGGTGGGGTTTCTCCACAGAACTGTAGATGTGGCAAAAAATGTTGAGACTGGCTTAAACGTTAAAATGGCTATAAACTGTCAAATATCTAAGCAAATACAGATATATAGAGGCATCCCCCAAGATAGCCCGCTGTCTACGTTTTTAATTTGCTTAGAGCCCGTTTTATGACCGTTCACGCTAACTTAACAAGCACGACATTATCTGGCCACAAAGCTGTGATAAGATTAGATTTTTTTTAGATTAGATTTACTTTCATTCCAATTGATCCGTAGTGAGGAGGTCCTCCAGTATGTGGAACATGTCAGAAAAACAACGATACATGACAAATATTTACAACTAAAACAAATAAGCTAATGTACCATTCCACAGGTCCCAAGTGGAATGATCGTCATTTTTTAATGAACACTAAGAGTCATTTTACAAATACTAATGCACTGAATTTGAAATAAAAAAGTTTTTTATTTATTTATAAGGTAATAAACATGTAATACAACTACTGTAATACTTATTTACAATGAACACATTACTGCACTGAAATGGTGCAGAAGTTAGATTATACCTACACACACACACACACACACACACACACACACACACACACACACACACAGACACACAAATTTTCAGTGAACACATTACTGCACTGAAATAGTGCAGAAGTTATGTTGTACTTATATACAAATCAGTTGGTTTTACTAAGAAATTCATCAATGGAGTAGAAGGAGTTGGCCACCAATAAATCCTTTAGGCTTCTCTTAAACTGAATTTCATTGGTTGTTAAGCTTTTTATGGCTGCTGGCAAGTTATTGAAAATGTGTGATCCTGAATAATGCACACCTTTTTGTACAAGACTAAGTGACTTTAAATCCTTGTGAAGATTATTCTTATTTCTAGTACTGATTCCATGAATTGAGCTGTTGGTTTGAAAAAGTGATATATTTTTAATGACAAATTTCATTAAGGAATAAATATATTGGGAAGCTGTAGTTAGTATCCCTAGTTCCCTAAACAGGCTTCTGCAGGATGTTCTTGAGTCCACACCACATGTAATTCTTACTGCACGTTTTTGTGCCTGGAAAACTTTAGCGTGGCTTGATGAATTACCCCAAAAAATAATCCCATATGACATTATGGAATGAAAGTAAGCATAGTATGCCAGCTTTTTCATTTTTATATCCCCTATGTCTGACAAAATTCGCATTGCAAACAGAGATTTGTTAAGACGCTTCAGCAGTTCTGTGGTGTGCTCCTCCCAGTTGAATTTATTATCAAGCTGTAATCCCAAGAATTTAACACTTTCTACTTCTTCTATCTTCTTGTCATCGTATGTTAGACATATACAAGTTCTGAACTGCATGTAGTGTGTTTTTTCAAAGTTTAGTGACAAAGAATTGGCTAGGAACCAGTGATTAATGTCCACAAATATTTTATTGGCTGATCTTTCTAAGACTACACTTGATTTGCTATTTATTGCAATGTTTGTATCATCCGCAAACAAAACAAACTTGGCATCTGGTAATGTTACTGATGAAAGGTCATTGATATACACAAGAAAAAGTAAGGGCCCCAAAATGGAACCTTGTGGGACCCCACACGTAATTAGCTCCCAGTTGGATGATGCCTGATAGCTTGATACATGTCTGTTTCCTAATAACACCCTTTGTTTCCTGCCAGAGATATAAGATTTGAACCATTTTGCAGCATTTCCTGTTACACTATAATATTCTAGGTTACTTAAAAGGATATTGTGATTTACACAGTCAAATGCCTTTGACAGATCACAAAATATACCAGTTGCCTGCAATTTTTTGTCTAATGAATTAAGTACATTTTCACTGTAAGTGAAGATAGCCTTCTCAATATCAGAACCCTTTAGAAATCCAAACTGTGACTTTGATAGTATTTTATTTGAGATAATATGGTTATAAAGACGACTGTACATTACTTTTTCGAAATTTTTTGAGAATGCTGGTAACAGTGAAATTGGACGGAAATTTGATGCTATTTCTTTATCTCCCTTCTTAAACAGTGGCTTAACTTCAGCATATTTCAGCCATTCAGGAAATATTCCACAGATAAACGACTGGTTACACAGATAGCTTAATATGTTACTTAGCTCAGAATCACATTCTTTAATTAACTTTGTTGATATTTCATCATACCCACTAGATGTTTTTGATTTTAAAGATTTTATGATGGACATTATTTCTGTTGGTGTAGTGGGGGTCAAATTCATATTATGGAAGTTACTTGAAATGTCTGGTCTAAGGTAATCCATAGCAGCATCTACCGAACCTGACAACCCCATCTTTTCAGTAACAGTTATAAAATGTTTGTTAAAAATTTCTGCAACACTATACACATCTGTCACCAATGTATCATTTACTCTTAATGCTATTTGTTCCTCTTCATGTCTGGTTCTACCGGTCTCCTCCTTCACTATATCCCATATTGTCTTTATTTTGTTATCTGATATGACTATCTTTTCCTTGTAATATATTTGCTTTGACATCCGTATTACAGTCTTTAATATTTTGCAGTATGTCTTATAATGTGCTATAGCATCAACATTGGAAATGTTTCGGATTGACAGATACAGTTTTCTTTTTGTTTTACAAGATACCCCTATTCCTCGAGTAATCCATGGCTTCTTTGTAGACTTTGCTCTAACCTTGGTAAGTTTTGGGGGAAAGCAGTGTTCAAATAAGGTAAGCACTTTATTACCAAAAATGTTATATTTTTGATTCATGCAATGAGCACTGTAAACATCAGTCCAGTGAATGTCTCTGAGGAGTGTCCTAAAATAATCAATTTTTGGCTTACTGATTACCCTCTTGAGCTCAGATTTAACAGATTTTATATCCTGTTCAGTATTTACATTTAACAGAAGGAACTGCATGTCATGGTCTGAGAGGCCATTGACTATTGGTTTTGTAATATAATTTTGTTCTTTGGACTTTTCTATAAAGATATTATCAATGGCTGTTTGTGAGCAAGTGGCTATCCTAGTGGGGAACTTTACTGTGGGAATTAAGTTGAATGATAGTGTTACTAACTCAAATAAGTTCTTATTGGGAGAGTCTTTAAGGAAATCTACATTGAAATCACCAGCAACCACTATTTCTTTGTTTTTGGTTGTTAAATGGGCCAGTACAGCTTCAGGGTGGTTTACAAACAGATTAAAGTTACCTGCAGGTGCTCGATATACACTTAATATTATGAAAGATTTTTTGTGAAAATCTAATTCTGTTGCACATGCTTCCGTATGCTGTTCTAGGCAAAATTTATGAATGTCTATGTTCTTAAATTTATGACAGTTCCTGATGAATGTGGCAACTCCTCCTTTCTCCATTTCTGATCTACAAAAGTGAGATGCTAACCTAAACCCTGTAACACTTAAAAGTTCACATGATGTTCAGAGAGGCAGATTATGTCAGCTGGGTTTGAAGACTCTAATTCATCTATGCAGATAGTTAATTCATTAATTTTATTTCTCAGTCCTCGAATATTTTGATGCAATAAAGGTAGCTGACATTTCACGTTGACTGAGTTAAAATTGGGTGGAGTTAAAATATCTGCTGACAGTTGAAAATTCTTAACCAATGGCTGTTTATGCTGATGTAATAAGCTAGAATTATGTTTTTTGATTTCTTTCTCAAACTGAAGGTTTGTCTCAGTTCTAACCTCTCTTAAAATTTTTTCTGTCCTCCCTACCCTAAAAAAGGGTCTTTTCTGAATCCTATAACCACTGGTATTTTACCACTCATAACAGTGCCTCCCCCCTTTAACTTTCCTGCTATTTCCCCAGCCAATTTACCCTTCCCCTTCCTGATGAGGTGAAGGCCATGCCTAGTATAATCCCACCTACTAAGAGAATCAACATGAACCACACCAATGTGTGACCCCGCACCCGACATGAGCAGCCGTTCAAGCTCCAAATTAACTCTCTTGACAGAAGAGTTCAAATGAGGTCGGTCATGGCGCCCAAGAACAGATACAAACTCAACACTAGTATGCTTCGATGCTGATGCAATCTTCGCCAGGTCACACTCTATACTGTACACAGGATCTCTGTCAATACTGTTACCTGCCCCACCCACTATAACCACGGTGTCTTCCTTAGTGAAATCTTTGTAAAGTGATCCTAAATCCTCTGTCACCTGCTCCAGACCAGCACTAGGTTTAAAAAAATTGGTGACCTGGTATTCTGATCCTAGTTCATCCTGCAAGAGTTGGCCAACACCTCTTCCATGGGAACTACCTAACAACACCACTTTCTTTCTCTTTAGTGATTTCCCTACATTCTTACTTTTCAATTTGCTGCTGAAAGTTTGTTGTGCCCTGTCTACACCTGCAACTGCTTGAGGCTCAGCAGCTTCTAACTGAAGCAAGAGGTCAAATCTATTTTCCACATTCACCATAAAGCTGTCAGACAAAGTTCCAGGCCTGTTCCTCCTGTTGCCTGTTGCCAATTCCCACCTCTCTTTACCCTTCTCCCTCCTTAACCTGTCAAGATCTCCCCTGGCCTTGTCTAACTCAGCCTGAACGGCAGCAATTTTCCCCTCCTGTTCCAGTATCTTCCTATCTCTACTACAAATCCTACAAAACCACTGATGAGTCTCATTTACTTCCCCTATTCCCACGCCACTACAGTCACCCACATGGAAAAAACTACAGCACCCATCACACCAAAGCCCCGACCTAACAATTCTACGGCAAGTCAAGCACTTTTCACTCATGATAAAGGTAATAGTTTATTAAGAATAAGGCAGTTAAATTACAGATAAACACGAAAATATGGTTACACAAATTTGGCCTATACACAACTGTGTGTAAACAAAAACAAAAGTGCAAAGTTTCTGAAACAACAAGTTAAACTTTACGCTACTTTCCGGAAATGGTAGTTAAATAATGAAGAGGTACGCTAAGTTAAATTGCTGGAGAGAGCAAGGAACAACTAAACGAAATTCTATAGATTTGCTGCAGCAGAACGTAAACAGAAAATACGACTGTACGGTCTTTTCGCGTTTTCTGCTATATTACGTAAAGAAAAATGAAACCTTTAATGGTACACTTAAACGGCACACTAATACACTTACTTACCACGTAATCAGTACTAATCTATATGTTTTGTAATCTAAAATAACTTATCTTTACGAGAACACCAAAACTCGCGCTAGTCGCCTGGCTGCAGGGCTGCCAACCTGAACTTATGCTGATGATGTGGGAGTGGTTATAAGAAATTATGAGAACCTAGTTCAACTGAAACAAGTCCTTCAAAAGTTCTGCAGCGTATTTGGACCTCACTTCAGTGCTAACAAAGGTAAAATATTATACCTAATTGGTTTCGAATGAATAGCAATAGATTGGGCAATGCTGGGTACTAGACACAAAACCATTGGGACAATCCTGACGCTCTGCCAAATGAAGAAGATAAATGTCAACTGGGAAGACACTTTAGGGGAAATTCAGGGAGCAGTAATAGAGAATTCTCAACGATTTATGGATCAGGTTCAACGAATTAAATTCATCAATACTTGCATCCTCTCCAAGGTCTTCTATCTTGCACAAGTACTTCCCTTGCTGAAGATGACAGAAAAAAAATATTATGACGGTAGTTGCAAACTATTTGAGTAAGGGGAAGTCTTCCGAGTGGATCTTAAAACAGCTGCACTAGCTTCTGACAGTGGAGGTCTAGGTCTTGTTGTTATACGCCATAAAGGATCTGCGCTCTTTCTAAAAAGGTCTATAACCATATTTAAAATCTATCCAGACAGTATTACAACCAAACTTTCGGTGTGACTAAAGCCGCAGAAAATGCCGACTATTGGGTTATGGGGAAGTATGTAAATTACGTTTTCAATAACTTATGTCCCGATGAAGAGATCGATTTTCACATATGAATGAAATGGAATATGACAGAGTTAAAAAGCTTTCAGGTCACAAGCGAAAATATGTCAATATATTGAAAATCTTATTGGAAAGAGATGGTATTGGTCGGGGCTGCGGTTAACAATAACAGTGGTGGATTAAATCGCTGGCCATCTGCTTTACAAATCTACAAAATAAAAAAAAACAGAATCATGACATTTAATGGTCACAAAGACAACCTCACAATTTTCTACATTCAGCTGCCGCTTATCTGAAGAAGCACCATTTTTCTGTGGTTAATTCTACGATTTTGGCAAAAGACAAGAACCTCCTTCCATTGCAACGAGTGTATAACTTACACAAACAAGTGTGCATTTCAGTTTCTGTCAGAAGCGGTAATTTTTAGTATTATTACGCTGATAAAAAAAAGGCACCCGTCTTTTCGAAAGCGTACGTTCTAATCCCGCCGCTGCCAGGAGCGTGGAGTTCTGCTGTGACCACGTTGACCTTTCGCTTTATCGTTAAGTGTAGCCTCCATGACACATACGAGTGTAACGTAGAACCTCCTAGCTCCGGCCGCCATGTACAGTGATGATGGTGCAGTTGTTAGGGCATGACCCAGCTTCGAATCCTGGCCACGACAGGGAATCATTTCTTCATGCATTCTCCTTCACCATCACAGCTGTGGTGGTACTATCACATGGCGGACGCGGCGATTTTTTAGTTATTGCCAGGCTCCCGGGCAACTTGCAAATGAAACACTTTCATTGTTCCACTTGTTACAAAAACAAAGGCAAGCCGTGAGCCGTTTCTTAATGGAACTTGAATCAGCTGCTGGCGAGCGACTCCGCACCCAGGCACATCCTAATTCGTGATAAAAATTGTTCAGATATTTTACAGATTGTACCACAAGTTTCAACAGTCACTGATCGCCGCCATCTTAATGACCCCTTTACAGCAGAGGAAGTATCTGGTGTCCTTAAGACATGTTCAAAAAGTAAGTCATCAGGGGCAGATGGATTGCTACCGGAATTTTATCTTCGGTTTTGGCATTTACTTGGTGCAACGCTGATTGATACTTTTAATGAAATTTTAAACAGAGTGACGGTTTCTGCGCCGTTTCTTGAAGCGATTATTACCCTCACACCGAAAACCAGAGTGAACAGTAGGATGCAAAATCTTTTCCCCATTAATGTACGCAAGGTAAATCACAAACTTTTCACGAAATGTGTTGCAACACGGTTAAAAGTCGTAATATAAAATATCATAAGTGACTTTCAGAATTTAGCGGTGCCGTGTAGGACAATTTATGAGCCTGTCAACTTATAGGGATATCATTGCTTACGCCATAGTGCAGAAAATCCCATTTGGAAATTTATCTATTGATCTCACTAAGGCGTTTGATCGGGTCAGCCATGCTTATCTTCGGCGAATTTTACAAAAATTTGGCTTGGGCACGCAATTTGTGACAATGATTTGTAACTAATTTAAAGCCTCAACATATCGAGTCTGCATTAATGGACTTTTATCGGACAGTATTGACATTAAATGTTCAGTTAAACAAAGGTGCCCAATGTCCATGGCGTTTTTCGCAATTTCGTTGGATCCAATTTTACGAAAATTGGAGAGAATCTGCATGGGACTACGCAGTGGAAGAAACAAACGGGTTTGTCGAGCCTATGGCGATGGCCGTGGCCTCTTGGTGTCCTCGCCCGCCGATGTGACATAATACAACAATTCTCACGTTCGACGAGCGGGCTTCGGGGGCGGTAGCAAAGACCCGCAAAACCGTTTTCCTGCTAATTTATAATGCAGTTCGTGGTTTTACGCGGCCTTGGTTTACTGTCAAACAGGAACATAAGATTCTAGGCGTCCGTTTTCACGCAAACATTTTGAAAACCGCTGTTTCCAGTTGGGGTCTCACATTATACGGAATAAGAGGAATGACTCATTTGAACGCAAACGGAAGCCTAACGTTGAAACATGTGTTATTCTAATAAATTCCTTCGACCTTAGCAAAGCTTGACACCTCGCCTAGATTTTTAAATTACCAAAGGAATTGGTTAGAGTAATTACACTGACTGTGTACTGGCTCCCGCGGAGGGGCAATATTTTTGAAGTGTCCCACGCAACGTGTACTCTATCGCGGCAAAAAGGACTTGGACTGATCAACTTTACTACGAAAGCTGCAGCACCACTCATCATTAGTACATGTCGCACGACTGAGGTATATTCCACAAGTCCTACTGCTATCTTGTTCAGCATCTGTCGCTCCCCAACAGAGACAGCTCCGATTAACCGGATTACGATTCCGTATCGGCTGAGGTATCTTCGGGAATTTTTCATCCAGAGGAGTTACCTCAACGCTAACGATCTGGACCCTCGATCGCGAACTGCAGAAATGGTATACCAAAGTTTGAGGGGGCAACCAGCTGGAAATAAAATGGAGGCTCGTTACCAGACGTCTACGTGGAAGGTGCTATGAGCGAATATTCGAGTTCCGTATCTTTCATGAGAAGTGAGCAGCCTTTGGTACAAGGTGGTCGGCCGTGTTCTTCCTAGCAATGCCATACAGCTCGTGTGACAGATGTCAATAAGAAAACACACTGGGGCATCGATTCACTTGTGAGTGCTCTACGTCGTTTTGACACGTTGCTTTATGGACTCTCACCCTGGTAAGCAGGACTAACGTAGACTGCCCTCATCCCTGACTTCAGTCTATTCGCTACAACAACAGCAGCTGTCACTACCTGGTTTGTGGCACATACAATTTATGCCATACGTCATTTGCAAATTATGGACGCTTGTATTTATTTAAGTTTATTTGTGTGCAGAACGTAACACGAAGTCGAAGAAAAACTATCATCCAGCGTTCGCCAATTTTCTTCATGTCGTCTTAGCATTTGCATTTGACAAACTGCTCTAACAGAGAACTCCCTACTCATTTCAAATTTCTGGCAATTATCATCAAATTTACATTGTGTTACGGAACGGAAGCCGCGCGGGATTAGCCGAGCGGTATAAGGCGCTGCAGCCACGGACTGTGCGGCTGGTCCCGGTGGAGGTTCGAGTCCTCCCTCGGGCATGAGTGTGTGTGTTTGTCCTTAGGATAATTTAGGTTAAGTAGTGTGTAAGCTTAGGGACTGATGACCTTAGCAGTCAAGTCCCATAAGATTTCACCCACATTTCAACATTTGAACGGAACGTAAATATTGAATGAGACGCAAACTGTAAAATTAAAGGAAGAGATATTTCTTCATTGGATGGGAACGATACTTGTCACGAAACTTTAACTTTCTTTTATTCTTTATGGTTCTATTTTTGTGATGGAGATATCTTGCAGATGCGTTTGTACCTCCTCCCCCTCCCCCAACGACTGACAAGTAAATAGATGCCGCTTACATTGGTTTTGGAGGAGGACTCTCTTTTTAGAATAATAATTAACATGACAGTTCCTATACGTTAGTCATATTAGGCTGTGGAGTTATTTGTGTTCTTCTTTCACAGTCACCGGAAGCCAGTTTAGGTTTACAATTTTAGAATTAAGTTGGCTTATTCTTAAGACGCTTTTGCTATATATCCCTGACGTATGATTATGAATAAGCTGACAGGCGTCATTTAGGTAGAGCGTATTTTCTTTATCAAACACGCCACTGGTTGAAAATTTTTTATTTTTAGTGTATCATCGTTTTTGTAATTTGAGATGAACTTACATTACATTTCATTTCGTTTCATGGAAGCCACCGAGTGGACGATGGTTCTTTCACCTCAGAGACAACATTTTATTTCCAGCAGTTATCCTGCTGATCAAATGTTTTCTCGAGACTTACAGTGAGAGGCCATTTGATTTACGGAGTAAATATTTTATTTACCGCTGAAACAAAATGATGCCCTTTTACCGTGGTTACCACTGCGACTGGCATTGCTGGAATCTCAAGAGGATTTTTGTCAAAACAATTTTTTCTTTTGTACATCCCAAAAGACCCATTTCCGTGGTTTGCTGATCTTTGTCACCCCTTTAGGTACAATCATGGTAGTATTACTACGTGTTTCAACATGCGGACGTTTTCATTTTCTTTCCCCACACTGGAAGCTTCAAGCAGCGTATAATTTTTTGATCAACAGTATTGAAAGTCACTGAATAGGATGAGAATCTACTTTCCCTTTTGGAGGAAGCCGACAGCACAATTTAAAACCAGCGAAGCTCTCCGAAGAAGACATTCATTGGAGGATGTAAGGAAGGGCTGTGAGGAGAGAAGGGAGGTCCTAAGAAAAAAGAAATTCTACCAGGAGACTGCTGTTTTGCTGCAACCACTTTGCCCTCTAGCTCACGGAAACGTGTCTAGATGCTATCTCCTTGACCATGTTGTGGCGCTACCATGCGGTCGACACAGCATTTTCTAGTTGTTGATGCCTAAAGAGATGCTTCCCTTGAGAGAGCAGGGGAAATACATGGTACGGCGAATGCCAAGCGTGGCCGAGCCCCTTCGAGTTGCAGCCAAGGTGCGGGACGCACGTGTGGCGTCCCAGCCGGACGTGTCGTCGTCAGCAAGGCTGTTTACCTGCGAGCGACGTTAGTCGCTGCTGCAAGCGCATATTCTTGTTTATGCATTCATTTTAAACGAAAAACATGAGTCCATCAACTCTGCAGAGGAAAGACACGATTAAATTTACGTTTGATCGAACCTTCGTGCGACGGAGAGCTGTAGAAATCAAATCGTGGTTTATGGAAACAGTTGGTGTACATTTGTCTTTCGTGACGAATTCTGTGTATGTTGAACTGCACAGTGCTGATTTATGTACTTCAATTATTGACAAGTGTGAGGGTATCATGAAGTTTAATTATTCCGATGGCACTGTTAATGACGTAATTGTGTCTCTTGCTGGTATGGGTATCAGAACAGTCAGAGCTTTTGAACTCCCTTTGACATACCGGCTGAGGAAATTAACAGCGTCCTTAGGCCTTATGCTAGGATTTTATCAAACGTCGCGGAAAAATGGTCGGAGGCCTACATGTTCCCTGTACTTAATGGAGTCCGCCAGATCAAAATAGAGCTTCACAGACACATTCCATCTTTTCTCAATGTCTGTGGGTATCGGGCCTTGGTGATATATGACGGTCAGCCGAGGACGTGTGCTTTGTGCAGTTCAACAGAGCACATTCGAGCTGAATGCAGCAGAAGGAGGGTTCCACAGTTATCACGTGATGAAGGTAACAATGCAGGGCCGTTTGTTCAAATGAAAGTCACTTGTGCAACTGTCGCTTCTCCTGCTCGACCTACTGCTCAAAATCTGGCAGTGCTGGGGGACGCTTCTTCGTTCCAGGGAGTTGCTCCCAGCAATTCGGCACTAACTCAGACTGTTGTTAGCCAAAGTCCGACTCTCACGGAGGGAGATGCGATCCCGACAAATGTACGTCATGCAGACGACAACACAGTTCATGCTCTTTCCCATTCACGCGCTGATGGAGAAGCTACCACATCAAATGTGGGGAGCACTGAGCTGTCAGCTGAGAGTGAACAGCGTGCCGTCACTCCAGTACTTCCGACAAATGCTGGAGCTCATGAATGTGAAGACGACGAACATGTGATACGTGCCGCTGATCCTGTCGCCAAATTGTATCTGCCCACAATGGAACATGGACATGGACACAACGCCAGGATTGGCAGGAGGGAGGAGAAAAGAACCTCTTCTCCCACATCAGCTACTTCCGAGCACGGATCGAACCCCAGGCAAGGACTGGCAAGCGACAATCACCGTTCTCCTAGACAAGAACAAACATCTGATTTGACGACTCCATCGCCGGAATTATCTGAGAAGTCGCCGGATTCGTCTCCAGAGCGGTCGAGGTCGCCCAGAAAATCCCGCAAACGTAACAAAAAGATGAGGATGGCACATCACGCTGCAGAAATCTTGGCTCCAGCCGTCAGGGAGAAGCTAAGGAATATGCAAGAAGAGGCGAAGGTGAAAGAACAAGAAGTGATGGAACGGGCTGATGGAAACTTGCATATGAGTGTCCCCAAGTCTACTGCTGACGATACGAGGAGCAAAGGACCGGCAGACCTTGATGCCACGGACAGGAAAGAAAACCATGAATCTCAAAGCCGACACACTGCTCAAGACAGAGGTTTCGATTGGGCAGACGACGAAGATACCGTCAATCTCCCAATGATAGAGACACATGACATGGAATATTGACATGTGCAAAGGTGACGGTCAATGACAGGTCTTCGAAACGGCAAGATTAAACTGTCTTGAATTCTCCCTCGACGTTCTTATCATTACTGGAATAGACCCTTAAAGTGGACCAAACATACCATGTCACTACCCTCAATATCAATAAGATACAGAGCGAGAAAAAAACTGCCGCTCTTAAAGACTTTCTTTATCAGTCTGAGACGGATATTGCGTTATTGTAAGAGGTCCGCTTTCAGAGCCTACATATTGCGGGATACAAAGATATTTTAAATGTGGTCCCAGAATGAGCTTGTGGCGCTGCGATCCTCGTCAAAGATGGCATAGAGATCACAGATGTGAGTTTTTTAGAGTCCGGAAGGGGCATCAGGTGCAAACTTCTAAGTGTTAATGTTGTGAACGTTTACGTCCCTTTTGGCAGCAATGCTCGCCAGGGTAGGGCCAACTTTTTAAAAAATGACATAGTGTTTTTACTCAAATACAACTCTGCAGAAGCTATCATTGGCGGAGACTGGAACTGCGTCATACACAGGAAAGACCAACACCCAAATTTTATACCGTGCTCCACAGTATACACCTTTCTCTGTTCAGGAACTGCTGCGAACCAGCGGTGTAGACAACACTGTCACCGAACAACAGAACAGGGGCCTCCATAGTGAAATACTGTCCGCTGACGTTTTAGATATAATGAAATGCGCGGCGCTTCAAAAGTCACCAGGTCCCAATGGTTTAGCCTTAGAATTTTATCTAAAGTTTTGGACCATAATAGGTAATCAGTTTACAGAGGTCATTAACGAATCTTTGAATGGAGTGCACATCCCTGAAGCACTAAAGGAGTATGTTACTGAGTTAATTCCTAAAGGAAGACATCAGCAATTAAAGCAAATAACTAAAATGAGGCCTATAACGTTAATGAACTGTGATTATAAAATAATGGCCAGAATAGTAAAGGACGGACTCAGACCAGTACTGGATACAATAATAGGGTCTCATCAAACGTGTCTCCCCGGGCGTAATCTCTTTACAACCATAAGCGAATACAGAGATATTATTGGAATATTCTCGGCTACGTCAGCAAAAGCCGGTCCCGTTTTTATTGATTTTTCACAAGCGTTTGATAGGGTCAATCGCGAATATTTATTTCAAACAATGGCGTACATGGGTTTTATTGGACGTTTCCTTGTTGTTCTAAAAAATCTCCTGCAGGGCATCAAAACCAAAATTTTAATTAACGGCCACTGCACAAGACCTATAGAGATAAGAAATGGTATCCCACAAGGAAGCCCACTCTTCATGCTTTTCTACATTGTGGCCTTAGAACCATCACTGCGTCGACTGAACACTGAGCTGGAGGGTGTAACGGTATATGGCGCAGGTCGTGCTACTAACGCTTATGTCGACGACGTCGGAGTGCTTGTTAGAAGTCATGAGGGCATACTACGGCTGACTGCACTCGTCCGGCTCTACTGCAGCGCTACAGGAGCTCAGATAAATGGTACTAAAAGCTCCTTCTCAAATCTCAACTGCTTTCGAAACGTCGATTTAGACTGGGCGAAATCTGTGGCGCAACACACTGCACTGGGCGTGACCTTTTTTAGAGATCCACTCAAAACAACCACCTTAAACTGGCGAAAAGTTCTCGCAAATATTCGAGGGACCTTAATTCGGAATCGGCTTCGGGATTTAAACCTGATACAAAATGTTAGAATAATTAATGTGCCGTGCTCTCCAAAGCTGTATACGTGGGGCAAATATTGCCCATGCCGAAAGGAATAGCGAAAACCATCATGACGACGATCCGTAAGTACATCTGGCAGGGCGGGATTTTCCGAGTGGCAGCGAGTACGCTCACGCTACGACCAGAACAGGGAGGCCTCGGGCTGGCCGACATACGTACCAAAACTACGGCACTTTTCGTCAAACGAACACTTCAGATTATTGAGGACTATCCAACGAGTATAACATCTAATTTATTCAAATCACTCAAACCTGAAACTTAAAGCCGCCTATCAATATCAGTAAGATGAATTATGTTAAAGCATGTTCGACAGTTCTATTTAGAACTAAATTATTTGGATGACATAATAGTGGACAAACATAAAAGAACTTGCCGATATATTACGGATTGTCTTTCTATTACAGCAAAGCACAATAAAATGGAACAATCGTATCCAAACCAAAACTGAAAACGAATTTGGAAAAATATCCATAACGAAGTGTTGTGTACAGAGGTGAAAAGTGCATGGTGTAAGGTGGAAAACAATCTTGTATGTACCAACGACAGACTCAGTTCAATAGGCTTAAGTAACATCAACATCTGCCAGCTATCTCATGCGGTTGACACTATCCGTCATCGCTTTGTCTGCAACGGCTACCAGCATATCTGGGATACTGGAAGGCAACAAATGGTTCAAATGGCTCTGAGCACTATGGGACTTAAAATCTGAGGTCATCAGTCGCCCAAAACTTAGAACTACTTAAACCTAACTAACCTAAGGACATCACACACATCCATGCCCGAGGCAAGAGTCGAACCTGCGACCGTAGCAGCAGCGCGTTTCCGGACTGAAGCGCCTAGAACCGCTCGGTCACAGCGGCCGGCTGTAAGGCAACAGGTAGCCTTTATAAAAAGAACTGATGGCGGAGAAATTACGATACTTACTATACTGTTACCACAAAACGTCTCATCGCCTGCACAAAAGAATAATGCAATAGTATGGATACTTCGCAATTATGTCATTCACAACAAGGGTGTCGGCAGTCTATTGGAATACGATCAGTATTTACGGCTACAGTACTACCAAGTGCATAGCAAAAAGAATTATCATAAATGTTTTGGCAACTTGCTACAACCACTATTCGAAAAACAGGGGATTGGCTAACGTGATCTATGTTACAACTGCGGGCATGCTGAGGTAGGGGATTGCTGCTGGGGGTGACGTACGGTGGGGACTTCGTGTGTCCCGGGGCTGCTACGGTAGCCGTGAAGGCCCCAACAGAACCCTGAACAAGTAATGCTTGCTTACTACATGGAGAATGTTTCACTTTGTGTGAGGGTACTAGGACCTACGAGTTGTGCACCATTTATTCCTTTATAATTTTAATTACAGATACCTCTTTGAGGTTCAAAATCAGTTTTTACTCGATTAATCCTTCATGAACTACTTTTTATATATTTCTTATTTCGGATTATACATTAATTTAATTCCTGTGACCGACTATCCTAGAATCAAGCATAGTCCTACTGTTGCAAGAACACTTAGCCAGGAGAGGCTATTCATAATTTTCTCTCAGTTTCAATTGCACAACTCGGGAAGCGAGGGGTGTTTTATTTTTCAAAAAGAAAAAAAAAGTGCCGGTGTGGTCTGGAGGCTGGGGTTCCTGGCTCTCTCCCAGGGAGCCCGTGTTCGATTCCCGATACCGGTATCCGACATTTTTGTTGCTCCTCTTACGCGACTTTGCTCGACCGACGCTCCGCTGACGCTTGTAGAAAACTACATTAAGTACCATTCGTGGCTGCACCTGACGACGAGAGAGATGCGACGTCTGTCCACTTCTTATCGAGGTACATACGAGTACCTGTAGTCAACAGGCTCGGACGACTGCAAGACATTGCCAGGGAGGTCAATGCAGCTAACCACTCTGGTCGGTGTTCTAACAGCGCAGGCACGTTCATTTGGCAGTATACAGATGATGGAGACCGCGTGTGACAGCTGTGACGAGACACAGTGGGCTGAGCTTTGCTCCCGACAGCTGCGTTTGTCGGTGTCTCCGTAGCCGTGATCGTCTAGTGGTTAGCCGGCACGGTAGCTCAGCGTGTTCGATCAGAGAGCCGGTTGGCCTCTGTAATAAAAAAACTGAGTGGAAGGATCACCCACCGAACTTGAACAGGATGTCTTGCGACGTCCGGAACGACAAAACACAACGATCAATAACGAACAAAATGAAAAAAAGTGGTTAGGACATTGCGTTGAGGCCGCAACAACTCAGGTTCGAATCCTGATCACGGCAATTTTGAAAAATTGATGTCATGCAGTCGCAGCAATGATGATAGTACATAAGTGTTGGAAATCACAATGCCCTCTTGATTTTCCCTCATGTTCCACTGGCCGCAGTTTGCACCACAATTCCGTTATCAACAGGTAATGCCGCCGTCCCAGGGCGCGGGCAACTGCCTGAGAGCTTAATCTATAGTCGAAAAGGGCAGTTGTTTGAGATGCGGCGGATGAGTTGCGAGTTGCAGCAGAACAGGAAGCTGTGGCGTGCACTGTTTTTCCAGAAGCTAGAACACTGGCGCTTGCAACGGCGCAGGTAGCGTGGCTGAGCTGTCTAAGGCGCTGGTTTAAGGCACCAGTCTCTTCGGAGTCGTGGGCCCGTGCACATAGCGCGCTCGCTGCGGCGTGTCGGGCAGTGTTTACGTGCGGATCGCGGTCGGCGGCGTGTGCTTCGCGGCGCTGTTTCTTCTTTGATTTGTTCTTTCTGTGAGTACCATGGATCTCGATAATTCAGAGAACCGTCAGAATAATATTCAGTGCGCGTTTGATAGATCCGTGCGTAGGCCTACTGCTTTCGAAAGTCACCAATGGGTTAAAAACGACCTTCAATTGCCGAAAAGTGTAGTCCTCGGCGTTCAACTTGACGCGTTCCTCAATTCGTTATTTTTGAAACTGTCTTCTTCCGATATGCGTGACACATTAGTGAACGTAAATGGTGGTGTACGTAAAATTAAGCACCTTGACGGTACTATCAGTGATGTTGTGATGTCGAATGCGGCTTATGGTATACGCACTGTTCGCGTATTTAACCTGCCTTTTGAAGTGCAAAATGAAACTATTTGTCGTAGTTTACTTCCGTACGGTACAGTGCTTTCGGTCGTAAAGGAGAAATGGTCATCAGCGTATTATTATGATGTTGAAAATGGTGTTCGCAGTGTCCGCATGATTGTTCGACAGCATATACCGTCCTTTGTTTTTGTTGCTGGCCATCGGGCATTTATCACTTATAGCGGCCAACCGGCGACCTGTTCATTTTGTAACGGTACCGGACATTTTCGACAGGACTGTCCGAAACGTAGTCGCCCTGTGCAATTACCACGGACGGACGGTCAGGACGAGGTGACGTGGGCGGCGGTCGCGCTTGGCGCCTCCCCCGCACGTGCGCATCGTGTGTCTGACCCTGAGGTTGCGGCTGACGCTGTTGCTATGGACGTTACACCTTCCGTTCCTGTTGCTGATAGCTCCCCGGCGTTGCCTGTGATTTCTCTGCCCGCAACTGTGGAGGCCCCGTTGCCTGCTCCCACAGCTGTCGATAGAATTGAGCCACCGATAGTGTCTGAACCCGCACCGGCAGCTGTAACGCTGTCCGTGTCGGAACCCGTTCCAGAGGCTGCTCCCTCTGTTGTGGCTGACGATGTGTCTGCTGTTGCCACCGTTGTTGTCGATAGTGAGGAGCGTCTTGCCGCCCCCGCGGAACCTAAACCGCGTCGGGAAAGGCCGATTGAGAGAGCTGACAACGTCCCCCGCTTTCGAAGCGCTAGTATTTCGGGTGTTTCTTCTCGTAAGGGGCGAACGCCGTCCCCGGTGGTGACTTGCGTCCCACCCTACAAGTCCACCTCAAAACAGAAGAAATTGCAACGGGCCTCGCAGCGCGCGGCTGTTGACTCGCGGCAGGTGTCGGCTGCCGATCGCCGTCGGCAGCGGCCTGCCGCTCACAGTCAGCCTGAGGCGTCCGTGAGTTCCGCAGAGTTTAAGAGGGACGAGACAGTTCGTCAGCTCAAAGTTTTCCTCACTCAAACGGACCCTGTCGTGACAAGCGATACGGCGATGGACGTTACTCCGAGCGTGCCGCCTGCACAAGTGGCAGGCAAACGCAAATCGGACGACTCACATTGCCGTCGCATCCGGCCGCACTCGCAGGATTCTGGATCTGATCCTCCCGCCGGCGCTGGACCTGCCACAGCGGCTCCGTCGGGTGCCGCTCTTGATATGGACACGGAGGTGGTTCAGCCCCCCGTGTTTTCTAGTGCAAAGTGTGACTGGGCGGCGGACGTGGAGGTGGATGACAGGACTGGCAGCGGTACGTAAAGTGCCTTTGCTCCTCGCTTGGCAGCGTGAATGCCTCCCTCGTTGTGTAAGTCTAAAATTGTTTTTTGAGATGTTTCCTCGTCTGTGATGTGTGAAACCGGTCTGTTGCACGTTTTAATCGCTACTGTCACACGCACGTGTAGTTCAGGCAGCGCCACTGCACCCATCGTTGTGTCCTTTTATTTGTTGTGTATTTTAACTGTGTCCGGTACTTTTAAATGTGTCTGGTGTCCGCCGCTCGTCGGAGGCACATTTTAGTCGTTCTTGCCGCTAACTTGGATCTTTACGGCAGCACGAGTGCTTTCCCAGCTGTGCACATTTCTTCAGTCTTGTTGTCTAATTTAACTGTGTATGGGGTCTGACACGCGTTGCATCTACATCTACATCTACATTTATACTCCGCAAGCCACCCAACGGTGTGTGGCGGAGGGCACTTTACGTGCCACTGTCATTATCTCCCTTTCCTGTTCCAGTCGCGTATGGTTCGCGGGAAGAACGACTGTCTGAAAGCCTCTGTGCGCGCTCTAATCTCTCTAATTTTACATTCGTGATCTCCTCGGGAGGTATAAGTAGGGGGAAGCAATATATTCGATACCTCATCCAGAAACGCACCCTCTCGAAACCTGGCGAGCAAGCTACACCGCGATGCAGAGCGCCTCTCTTGCAGAGTCTGCCACTTGAGTTTGTTAAACATCTCCGTAACGCTATCACGGTTACCCGTTGCTCCCAACACCATGCGCTGTCTTAAAGGCGCATGTGTCGCTCTTGTAGTGCACAAATTGAATTTTCTGCATCTGATGTGTGCATCCGTGGCGGACACATTTTCATTGTGAATGTCGACGATCTGCATCGTCTTAGCGGCGCGTGTGCATGCATTCTTGTGCGAAATTGTTTATTGGGTTTTGAATGTGTGTGGTGTATGTTGTACATCGGCGGCACATTTAGCCGTTGGTGTCAACAACATGGCTGCTGTTTGTGGCCCTGATGCGTCCACCGTTGTGCACGCTTCTTTAGTTCTTATTTCTTATTCTTATTATTATTTATTGTTTTAGATTGTGTATGGTACGTGCCACCCGTCGGAGGCAAAGTCTCCTTGTTCATGCCGACGAACTGCGTGGAATAGTATTGGCGGCGCACATGCAATTTTATTCTGTCCGTTTCTTTTACTATTTACCTACGTCTCCTGTCTACACCTGTTGGGGGATGGCTTTTACCGTTGTTGTCGACGACATGACCTTTCGTTGTGCCACTTTGCAACCTGTCAATTTTATTTGTGTACGGCGTCGGCTGTTTGTTTTTCACCGCTCCTGTCGATCGACTGCGTCGTCATAGTTGTGCTGAGGCACCTCTATTTGTCTGTGCTTATTTGTTGGTGTTTTCCCTGTGGCTGGTGTCTGTTAGCCTGCGGTGGCTCATTTTCGCCGTTCATGTTCACATGTTGCTTTGCTTTGGCGGCGCCGTTGTGACCGTTATTGTGGACCTTTCTTTCGTGTGTATTCTGTGTATTCTGTGTATACTATCTGCCACCTGTCGGTATGCCATTTTCGCCGATCATGTCCACACTATGTGTTATCTTCGCAGCGCTACTGCTTCGCTTCTTGTGAACACTGCATTTGTTGATCCTTGCGTTGTGTATGGTTCCTGATACGCGTCGGTGGCATATTCTTACCGTAAATGTTAACAAAATGCGTAGTCCGCATAAGGTCTTTGCCTTAAAAACTCTTTTATGTGAAACCCGTTGCCATTTCGCCTTTTTGCAAGAAGTGACACGTGAGGCTCTGATGCTTTTAACGATCTGAGTGACTACGTTATTGTGGATAATGTGGTGTCCGACGATGTCACCGGCACTGCTATTGTAGTCTGCCCCGGCCTCACTGTCACGAATATTGAGTGTCTCCCTACTGGCCGCGCTATTGCGTGCACTATTGAAGGCGTCGTGTTTGTTAATGTTTACGCTCCTTCCGGCAGCGACTACGCGGCGCGGCGGCTCTTTTATGGTCAGGAGCTGTGCGAGGTTTTGCACCGGAACTCCGCTCATATCATTTTAGGCGGTGATTTTAATGCGGTCACCGATGATCGCGACCAGGAGCCGCGCCTCAACAAGTGTCAGGAACTCCACACGCTCCTCACCAGTTTTAATCTCAAGGACACGTGGCGCATGCTCCACCCGGTTGAAACACAATACACGTATTTTTATCCGACGGGACACAGCCGACTTGATCGGATTTATGTGTCATCGTCACTAGCAGCCTCGGTGGCTCGATCTGAGGTCAGGCCAGTTATTTTTTCAGATCACTGCAGTTATTTTTGTGAACTTTCGCTTCCACTTTCTCGGCCTTCCTATCGCAAAAATCTATGGAAGTTTAACTGCAGCCTGCTAGCCGACGCTCATTTTCAGCAGTCCTTGACTGATATGTGGCACAAACTTTTGCAGAATAAGCCCGGTGACAGTAGCGTCCTCGAGTGGTGGGTTGGCACTGCCAAACCTGCCGTCCGGACCTTTTAAATTAATTTTAGCCGCGACGCAGCGCACTGGCGTCGCTCGACGTCACACTTTTATCAGAGCTGTTTGAAGGACCTGGCCCGACAAGTTACGGCCCAGCCGCATCTTCTTCCCATTTTCAAACAATTTCAGGCAGAACTTTTGACCGATCTGCGCCGGAAGGGTAGAGGACCGGTTACTCGGAGCCAGCCTGTGGGCGCCGTGGACGGGGAGCCGCTCTCTATATATCATCTCAACAGAGAGCGGAAGATGCGCGAACGATTGGCCTTTAATGCGTGGGTCACTCGGGATGGAATAAAGACCTCCGACAGGGTGACGATTGAGAATGAAATCCACGCACATTTTGAGTCTCTTTTTCAAGATGTTGATGTCAATCCCGCTGCGCTGCGTCGTATTTTACAGGGGGTTCCTAATGTTTTAAGCCGCACAGACCGTGTCCATCTTAATGAGGCTTTTACGTCCGACGACTTGCACGAAGCTGTCAAGCGCAGTCCTCGGGGGAAATCTCCCGGAATGGACGGCATTCCCGCTGAATTTTATTTGCAGTTTTTTAACCTTTTACGCGATACTTTAACTGCTGTCGCCAATGAAGTTCTTAATGGCGCTCCTCTACCACCTGATTTTGCAGCGGGGTGCATCACGCTCCTTCCGAAATCTAAAGCGACGCCGACTATACATACTGTTCGACCGATCACTCTGTTGAACGCGGATTATAAGATCATGGCGAGGTGCGTCGCGCACAGACTGCGGCAAGTCATGCCGCGCGTTCTCTGTGAACATCAGACGTGTGCTGTGCGTGACAGGAATATTTTTGATGCCGTTCTGGCCTATAGGGACTGTATCGGCTTTGTACGCGGCACATGATTCGGTCGGCAGCGATCATGTTGGTCGATTTCCAGAATGCATTTGACAGGGTTGGCCATGCCTATTTACGGCGTGTGATGGTTGCCATGGGGTTTGGCCGTAAGTTTACCCACACGGTTCAGGGTTTTTTGCGCAATGCCACATCGAGTGTCATCGTCAATGGGTCCCTCAGTCCACCTATACGTCTGACTCGCTCGGTCAGACAGGGTTGCCCATTGTCCATGACACTTTACGCTTTGGCGCTCGACCCGCTTCTGCGGTCTATCTGCAACGAGTGTCCGGGGATCCAACTTGGGGAAGATCGCCTTACTTGCCGGGCTTATGCCGACGATCTTGGGGTGTTCTTGGGTCGGCCGGCAGATGTAGATACCCTGTACTCTGTTCTCCGGCAATTTGAGAAGGCGACGGGAGCCATTGTGAATGTTCACAAGACGGTTTTGCTTCCCCTTACTCCACGGATGAGCCATGTGCGTCGACCTTGGTTCAGTGTTGTGCAGCAGCACAAAGTCCTAGGGGTTATTTTATCTGATAATCCTCAGCGCATGGAGGCTCTGAATTGGCGTCCCACCTTACACAAAATTAGGGCTGTTGTCAAAATTCATGCGGCCCGGCATTTTGCGCTTTATGATAAGGTGCAGCTTATCAATACTACCATCTTAGCTAGAGCGTGGTATTTAGCACAAGTTCTCCCGGTCCCTAAGCTCCTAGACCGCGCAATTAAACAGGCCGTCTACTGGCTCCTTTGGAAAGGGGACATTTTCAAAGTCTCCTTAGCCACCTGCACCTTAAATCCAGCCGATGGGGGACTCGGTCTGGTGGATTTTTCCGCCAAATGCGCGGCGCTCCTTCTCAAACGGACTACGGCCGTGTTGGAGAAGGGCACCAGCAGTGCCACGGTCATGTTGTTCAATCAATATCGCCCACCTTCTGTAGTTGCCCCGGTCTCTGTCAGCCACATACCCTTTGCGCTGAATTACGTGCGGCGTTTTTATTTTGACAACAGCTATCTTGTGTATGGTGGCTCCAGCGGAGGCCGTGTCGCGACATTATCCGTGCTCTGCGGGGATCACCGGCCAGGAATAAGTGGGAGTACCGCATGCCGCACACTGACTGGCAAACAGTTTGGCGAAACATCGCCACACCCGTCCTTCCTACACACGTTAGAGCGACGTGGTAAAAAGTCGTCAATGGTACAATTCCTACGAATGCTAAACTGCACTCTATTCACATGAGTCCGTCCCCCGCCTGCGAAGAGTGCCATGAAGAGGATACTATTGAACATCGCTTCGTGTGCCGTCGGTTCCGTGCTGTGTGGGACACTGCTCGGGATATGGTGCGTCTCGTCAACAGGGTGTCTCCAGCGCAGGTTACCGTGGCAGCTGCAATCGTACCCGAGTGTAAGGCATTTCCGACCACCAAGCGCAACGCCACCATCTGGTTAATCGGCCATACGATTTATTCTCTATTTTTCTCAAACTGACGGATCGTCTTGATTTTCTCACATACTTATGGGCTGAACATGGCAAGTACCGTGTTCGAAAAGACTATGCTATGACTTTTGCAAATTTTCTGCATGTCGCCTTGGCACATGCTTTTGCTCTTTTACCGATGTCGACTTAATTAAAATTACACTTTCTTGCTTACAATTATGACGTGATAGTAAGAGACCTCGTCTTACGATGAATGTATATTCAGTACCAGAAACGAAAAATATAACGTACATGGGAGACATTTCTCCCTTCGGAACTGCCTCGTATATGGTATAATGCGAGGATATTTTGTTTACCTTTCTTTATTATTTATTTTTCTTATTGTTTACCACTCTGTCATGTAGTGGTTTGGGATAGTGATGCCGAAGAGAGGCGTTGCATGAAAGTATCCCCTTTTCTTTTTTGTGGACATTTCGTTGTGTTTCATTGCTCTTACTTTGGTCAGGATTCCTGGTGTGTTTTTTCCTTATTGCATTGCATTATTGTCTTTTTTTCTCGTCTATTCAGCGTGATCACCGCTACTCCTTTCTTCACGGTGTACCTCCGTGTTTAATTTCTGCATTGCTGGATGGCGTTTTGCTTTGTGTCCTGCCTGGACCATTCCTTGACTCCTTCCAGGCGGTTATCTATCTATAAATATATATATACTTTTTTTCCTTTTCGCACTTCACGAAGCCTTCTTTATGTTTTCCCTTCTCACAACGTGTGCCTCAGAGGCAAGAGGCTCACTTTGCAACTTTCTTTCGTCACCGTTTCAGTTACATCTGGCACCAGCACTGGCTATAGCTGAGAAGCTCGCCGACGAAGGCGTTATTTGGAGAGCGAAAGGACGGGCTATAAGGGGAGATGGGAGGCCCTAAAAAAAAATAAAAAAAAAAAGTTGCCAATTTTGGCGTCTCATTTTTGTGCCGTTGCTGTGTGTTCTCGTGGAGTAGGACGCAGCTCACGTGACGCGCGTGTTGCGTAGGTAGCGTGGCCGAGCGGTCTCAGGCGCTGGTTTCAGGCACAAGTCTCTTCGGAGGCGTGGGTTCGAATCCCACTGCTGCCAAACGTGTAATGTTTCCTGCATCGAAGTCACATGCACTCATTGCCCGCAAAGGAAACAGCACAACAAGGCGTGAGCGTCTGCTTCGTGAATTGTCGTAGAACAGTACGTGGTGCAACGGCAGGATTTGTAGGCGCCTTTTGCTCTCATCACTGCTGGCGTTCGTCTCCACGATATGCGTCCAGAGCATGCCGCTCTATAGCGTGCGAGAGTGGATTTTTTACAGTTGTCGTCAGTTAATCGTGGGTGGTTGCTGCGTTCGCTGGAGGAGCACTGGCGTTGTAATCCGGTGTAGTCTAGTGGCTAGGATGCCTGGCTCTCACCCAGGAGGCCCGGGTTCGATTCCCGGTACCGGAAATGCGCGTTTTTGTTGCTCCTCTTATGCGACTTGTCTCGACTGACGCTACGCTGACGCGTGCAGAAAGCCACGTTAAGTATGATTCGTGGCAACACCCGACGGCGAGAGAGATGCTGCGTCTGTCCACTTGTTATCGAGTCACATGTCTGTAGTCAAGAGGCTTGGAGGACTGCAAGACATTGCCACGGAGGTGAATGCAGCTAACCACTGTAGTTAGTGTCCCGACAGCGCAGGCACGTTCATCTGCTCGTATGCATGTGATGGAGACCGTGTCTGCCACTGCTGTGGCGTACACCTTGGCCTAGGCTTTGCTGTGTATCGACACTTGCATTCCAGCCAGCTGCTTTCGGGGGCGCCTCCGTGGCCGTGATCGTCTAGTGGTTAGGACATTGCGTTGTGGCCGCAATAACCCAGGTTCGAATCCTGGTCACGGCAATTTTGAAAGTTTTTCCTTGCTGCCGTTGCATTGACGATAGTGCACGAGTACTCGAAATCACAGTGCTTTCTTGGTTTTTCACTCGTGTTCCGCAGGCCGCAGTTTGTACTTGAGCTCACATATGTTTGTTACATGGAGCATTCTAGCTCCGCCTGACAGGTACAGCTACGATACTTTAGTGGTTACGGAAAGCCCAGGTTCGAAACCTGGTCACGGCACGAAAACGTCTCTTGATGCTGTCTCCTTAACTACGACAGCTACAGACAAGTGGCGTCGCTACCATATGGCGGGCACGGCATTTTCTTGTTGTGGGTGGCCTAAAGAGACGCTTCCAGTGGGAGAGCAGTGAAAATACATGGCACGGCGATTGCCAAGATACTTCCATTTCGAAGTGATCTTTGTAGTACAAAGGGAACGTTTTGCCGCCGCTCTTGCAAGGGTAACGTGGCCGAGCGGTCTAAGGCGCTGGTTTTAGGCACCAGTCTCTTCGGAGTCGTGGGCCCGAACACATCGCGCGCTCGCTCCGGCGTGTCGGGCGGTGTTTACGTGTGCTTCGCGGTCGGCGGTGGTTCATCGCGGTGACTGTTTCTTCGCTGCTGTAGTCAGCTGAACTGTAAGTTAAGATGGATTCTGAAGACCGCGAAAATAATATCCAATGCGAATTCGACAGAAACGTAACCCGACCGTCTGCTTTCGAAATTCATTCGTGGATGAAAAATGACTTGCAAATTCCTGAAAGTGATGTGCTAGGCTTGCAATTGGACGCGTTCCTGAACTCTTTGTTTGTAAAATTGAAATGTCCGGAACTGTGTGATGCCCTCGTTAGTGAAAACGGTGGTGTACGAAAGTTCAAACACTCTGATGGAACAATTAGCAATGTGACTCTGTCGAATGCTGGTTTTGGTATCCGAAATGTTCGAGTATTCAATCTTCCGTTTGAAACTCGGAATGAGACAATAGCTCGTAGCCTTATGCCTTATGGCACAGTTTTGTCGATTACGAAAGAAAAGTGGTCGTCCGCTTACATCTATCAAGTTGAGAACGGTATCCGTAGTGTCAAAATGATTGTGAGGAAGCACGTTCCTTCGTTTTTGGTTATGGCCGGCCACCGGGCTTTTATTTCGTATAGTGGTCAGCCCCAGACCTGCTCCTATTGTAATGCCACAGACCATTTTCGGCAAAATTGTCCTCGGCGTAGGCGCCCTGTGCAGTTGCCGCCCCGTGGGCAAGATGACGACGAGTCGTACGCTGCCGTCTTGTTAGGTGTTCCGCGTTCACCCGCACGTTCCGCGGACACGGAAACACCGTTAGATGCTGCGGTCGCGATGGATACCGATGCCCCTGCAACCGGTACTGTTTCTGATCAAGACATGTCCGTACCTTCTCAGTCAGTTCCCGCAGCTACTGTATCGATTCCGCCTCCGGCCTTGCCTGAAGTTCCGGTGCGGACCGCATCAGAACCCGTGCAGGTGGCTACCCCCCCTGTTGCTGTTGTGGATCCGTCACCATCTCAATCCGTACCTCAAGGTGTTCCGGACGGGGCTACTGCCACACAGGAACCAAAGCCAAGGCGTGAAAGTGTTTCGGAGAGGCGTGGAAATGCTGAACGCTTCCGCAGTGCCAGTAGTTCACGTATTTTAGAAAAACGTTCCTCTTCTCGCGGGGAACGCAGCCCGTCTCCGGAGTGGAAGCAGGTTCCACGTCCGAAGTCGAAACAAAAGCAAAAATCTGTGCAAAAGCCGACGCACAAGCCCTTGCCCCGCCCCGTAGTCGAATCTCGGCCGTCGGTTGCTACCGGACGTCGTCAACAACGTCCTGTGGCGAGCAGTCAGCCAGCGCCTACTACAAGTGTGTCGGAAGACAGGCGGGAAGAGGTTGTACGACAGTTAAAGGAAATGTTGCACTGCTCTGATGTAAATCTCGTAATGGACACTACGACGTCTCAGGCAACGAACCCGGCCCAACATTCGGTTAAGCGTAAGGCTGAAGATACTCCCCAGCGGCGCACGCGCCCCTCTTCGCAGGATTCCGCGTCTGCACCTCCCACACAAGAACCGCCTACTTCGGTTGCACCGTCTGCACGTTGTGACTGGGCAGACGATATGGAGGAGGAGGGTGAGTCCGCTCCTGCCGTCTAATTTGTGTTATTTGTTTTTCCCTGTAGTCTATGGTAGCACGCCCTCCATCTGTCGTAGCTACTATTAATCTTAATAAATTGGAGTCACCGGTGAAGTTTGCTAGTTTTGTGGGGTTTTTAAACTACATTGCTGCTGACGTAGTGTTTTTGCAGGAGGTTGTGATAGATCTACTACACTCAATTCCGGGCTATCAAGTTCTCTTGAACTTTGATATCGAGTGTAATTGTGGTACTGCTATTTTAATTCGTGTTGATCTTGACTATAGTAATGTTGCTACCATTCCTAATGGTCGTGGTGTGGCTTGCACGATCAACAACGTCCGATATATTAACGTGTACGCCCCTTCTGGAGCCGACGGGCAGCCGCATCGCCGTGTGTTTTACAGTAGTGACATTTGTCACCTTTTACGGGGCCCCCACCTGCCTGTAGTCATGGGCGGTGATTTTAACTGCGTGCTGGAAGATAGAGATCAGGAGCCACGGCCGTATAAGTGCCTAGAATTACAGACGCTCGTTACGGAGATGAATTTAATTGACTCGTGGTGTTATTTACACCCGCGGGACGTGGGATTTACTTTCTTTTACCCCACGGGAAGGAGTCGGCTCGATAGAATTTATGTTTCTCGTGATAAACAGCACTGTATTACGGAATCCTCTGTTCACCCCGTGATTTTTTCCGATCATTGTGCGTATGTCTGCCGCTTTCATTCTCTATTGGCAATTAAACCCCGCGCAAGTCGATTATGGAAGTTTAATGTGCGACATCTCTCACACCCACATTTTGCGCCGGTTATCGTGCGTGTGTGGCAGAGGGTGCTGGAATATCGCGGTCTATATGCCTCCACCTTGTCTTGGTGGGTAGAATTTGTTAAGCCGGCATTCCGCAAGACCATCCTGGAGTTCAGTCAGGATGTTGCTCATTGGGAGCGATCTACATTAACATTTTACGAAAGCTGTTTAAATGATGCCATCCACCTGCACACAAATAATCCCGCACTTCGGATGGCGACGATTCGGCGTATAAAACACCGTCTTCTGGACTTGAAAAGGGAATCGTTGCGCGGATCTGTCGTACGGAGCCGGGCTCCCGGGCCGCTTGCTGATGAAGCGCCTTCCGTATTTCATCAGCTGCGCGAACGCCGGCGCGCCAGGCGACGTTACGTCACAGAGCTGGAATCAGCTGACGGTGCGCGGCTTCATCGCCAGGCGGCAATTCTTGCCGAGGCCCACCGTCACTTCGTCGAACTTTTCAGTGCGAAATACACGGATGCTGTCGCGATTTCCGAGCTTCTCCACGACGTTCCATACGTCTTATCCGTAGCGGATCGCCGTCGCCTCACAGAAAACTTTACCGTGGAGGAAGTGCGTGATGTCTTAACCCTCTGTTCCCAGAATAAATCACCGGGCGCTGATGGGTTGCCACCGGAATTTTATATACATTTTTGGCACTTGTTTGGCTCGGCCCTGACTGATGTTTTTAATGAAATATTAAATGGCGTGGATGTCCCCGCGTCCTTCCTGGAAGGCATTGTGGTCTTGGCTCCAAAGGTTCCAGTCACCAGGAAACTGTGCAATCTGAGACCGATCACCCTTCTTAATGGTGACTATAAACTCTTTACCAAATGTGTCTCCTCTCGCTTGAAGCTGGTCATGAAAAAACTGATTAGTCCCTATCAATACTGTGCAGTGCCGAAACGCACTCTCTATGGTGCTGTGTCGACATACCGAGATGCCATTGCCTATGCTTCGACGAATAGGATTCCTTTTGGCATTTTATCCATCGATTTTGCAATGGCTTTTGACAGAGTTAGCCACTTATATCTCCGGCGAGTGCTACAGAAATTTGGTTTCGGTGTAAAGTATATAACTATGATTTTTAACCTTTTCAAAAATTCCACCTCACGGATTAGCATCAATGGCTTGTTGTCGGAACCTGTTCCGCTCTGCTGTTCAGTCAAACAAGGGTGCCCTCTGTCCATGGCGCTTTACGCAATTTCCTTAGATCCTTTGTTGCGAAATTTGCACAGTGTTTGTAGGGGAATCCGTATTGGGGATGAGAAGCACGTTTGTCGCGCGTATGCTGACGACCTTGGCCTCTTGGTGTCCTCAGCTACCGACTTCGATAAAATACGCGCGGTTCTCACCCAGTATGAACGAGCATCCGGTGCGAGCATCAATACCCGTAAGACGGTTTTTCTGCCTATTTATGCGGCGACACGGGGCTTCAAACGCCCATGGTTTACAGTGAAACAGGAACACAAAATTTTGGGTGTTCGCTTTCAAGCCAATCTGTTACAGACTGCGTCCTACAACTGGCGTATTGTCTTAAATGGCATAAGAGCTATGGCTAGCCTGTCTGCTACTCGCACCCTAGCATTAACACAGCGGGTGCGTTTAATCAATGTTTTCTTGCTCAGTAAGGCCTGGTATCTCGCTCAGTTATTTCAGGTACCTAAGAATTTGGGCAGAGCTATAACACAGGCAGTCTATTGGCTATTGTGGCGGGGACATATTTTCAAGGTGTCTTACGACACATGTACTTTGCCGCGCGAACAGGGTGGACTCGGCCTCATTCATTTTGCTATGAAAGCCGCTGCGTTGCTCCTTCATCGGACGAGCGTCACCATAGAACAGGATCCGTCGGGTCCAACAGCTGTTCTGTTCGCTATTCATCGTCCTCTATCTGAAGAAGCACCTCTCGACCCGACTACAATACCGTTTCAGCTGCGTCATGTTCGTGAATATTTCATTCAGAAAAGTTATCTCGCCGCTGACATCCTCGACCATCGTACACGAACTGTGAAAGGTGTTTACCAGGGACTACGCGGACGGCCAGTCGGCAATAAGATGGAGGCGCGCTACCCGCGATCTGCGTGGAGGACGGCGTGGGCTCACGTTCACGCTCCCTTCCTGTCAGCGGAAGTCAGCAGCTTTTGGTACCAAGTGGTTAACAGAATCCTCCCCACCAACGAAAAGCTGAGCCGCATCCACTTATCTCCATCGAGCTTGTGTGAAGACTGTCGACAGGACGACACCTTAGAACATCGTTTCGTGTGCCTGAGGTCACAGTCGACTTGGAACATTGCCGCCAGGATGCTCGCACTTATCAATCGGACCAGCGTTGCCAGTTTTTCTGCGGACACGGCTTTGATCCCGGACTTCAAACCATATCCGCATACGAAGCGTGCCGCCACTGCATGGATCGTGGCTCACACTGTGTTCGCCATCCTGCACTTGCGACTGACGGACGACTATGCCTATCTGGTTTATTTGTCCACGCAACATGACCTCACTAAAACCAGGAAAGACTATCACAAACTATTTGCCAATTTTCTGCAAATTGCACTCGCATTTGCCCACGACAAACTGTTGTAATCCACACTTCACTGCTGCGACCTTTATTTCCTTCTGTATTTGGAATTGTCTCCGGCTCCGGAAACATAGTTAATGCAAATTGAATACTACAGGAAGAGTGAATAATTGAATAAGTACGATGCTTACGCTTGTGCAGGACTGCAACGTGGAAATTACGACGAAAAGTTTAATACAGTTTTCTCCTGTGTTCGTGTGTGTTTGTGTTTAGCTGTCATGCAGTGATTTCTTTCTGTTTTTATTCCTTATTTTCATCGTCTGGTTCCTACGACATCGGCGTCCCATCACGGATGCGTGGCGCACGAGCTTGTTTTGGTTTTCAAGAAAGGAGAATTTTTACTTTATTTTAACCCGTCGGAGAGACTTGTGTTTTCCTTCGACTTGTCGGACAGACAGTTCGGCACGTTCAGGAGTCTACTCATTCCTTTGACATGTGTCGCTCTTTTTATTTTTTATGACTTTTTTCATTACTTATTTTAATGGCCGCCACGAAGCTTTTTGAACATCATATCATGGGACGTGTGAATGGTGTTCCTTCCCTATGACTGAGAGGACTAACTCAGGCAGTATTTGCTTTTTTCTTCTTTTTTCCAAATTTTATTCTTGCTTTTAATTGAGTTTAGGTGAACAGCGCATGATGCGCTATTATTATATCTTTATTTTATGGAGTGTAGGCGCAATGCGACTGATTCGCTGTCATTATAGGCATGTACTTTCACTTCAAGAGGTTTTTGGTTTTCCTTCGATGCTTCGCTAGCGGTGAACAGCTACAAGAAACATTCCTCGCGGAAATTCAGTATCTCCGATTCCATAACTTCAACTTGAACATTAACGTCTTTCACAGGAAGTCGACGTTCGAGGAATCATACCGAGAAGTTTACGATTTTCAACTGCATGGACAGTGCGACAATTCGTCTTTTCTGTTTGCAAGAAGCACCGTTTCATTTTATAGCTAAAGAAGCTCGCCGAAGAAGGCGTATTTGGAGAGCGCAAGGCCGGGCTATAAGGGGAGTTGGGAGGCCCGAAAAAAAAAAAAAAAAAAAAAAAAAAAAAAAAAAAAGTTGCCAATTTTGGCGTCTCATTTTTGTGCCGTTGCTGTGTGTTCTCGTGGAGTAGGACGCAGCTCATGTGACGCGCGTGTTGCGTAGGTAGCGTGGCCGAGCGGTCTCAGGCGCTGGTTTCAGGCACAAGTCTCTTCGGAGGCGTGGGTTCGAATCCCACTGCTGCCAAACGTGTAATGTTTCCTGTATCGAAGTCACATGCACTCATTGCCCGCAAAGGAAACAGCACAACAAGGCGTGAGCGTCTGCTTCGTGAAGTGTCGTAGAACAGTACGTGGTGCAACGGCAGGATTTGTAGGCGCCTTTTGCTCTCATCACTGCTGGCGTTCGTCTCCACGATATGCGTCCAGAGCATGCCGCTCTATAGCGTGCGAGAGTGGATTTTTTACAGTTGTCGTCAGTTAATCGTGGGTGGTTGCTGCGTTCGCTGGAGGAGCACTGGCGTTGTAATCCGGTGTAGTCTAGTGGCTAGGATACCTGGCTCTCACCCAGGAGTCCCGGGTTCGATTCCCGGTACCGGAAATGCGCGTTTTTGTTGCTCCTCTTATGCGACTTGTCTCGACTGACGCTACGCTGACGCGTGCAGAAAGCCACGTTAAGTATGATTCGTGGCAACACCCGACGGCGAGAGAGATGCTGTGTCTGTCCACTTGTTATCGAGTCACATGTCTGTAGTCAAGAGGCTTGGAGGACTGCAAGACATTGCCACGGAGGTGAATGCAGCTAACCACTGTAGTTAGTGTCCCGACAGCGCAGGCACGTTCATCTGCTCGTATGCATGTGATGGAGACCGTGTCTGCCACTGCTGTGGCGTACACCTTGGCCTAGGTTTTGCTGTGTATCGACACTTGCATTCCAGGCAGCTGCTTTCGGGGGCGCCTCCGTGGCCGTGATCGTCTAGTGGTTAGGACATTGCGTTGTGGCCGCAATAACCCAGGTTCGAATCCTGGTCACGGCAATTTTGAAAGTTTTTCCTTGCTGCCGTTGCATTGACGATAGTGCACGAGTACTCGAAATCACAGTGCTTTCTTGGTTTTTCACTCGTGTTCCGCAGGCCGCAGTTTGTACTTGAGCTCACATATGTTTGTTACATGGAGCATTCTAGCTCCGCCTGACAGGTACAGCTACGATACTTTAGTGGTTACGGAAAGCCCAGGTTCGAAACCTGGTCACGGCACGAAAACGTCTCTTGATGCTGTCTCCTTAACTACGACAGCTACAGACAAGTGGCGTCGCTACCATATGGCGGGCACGGCATTTTCTTGTTGTGGGTGGCCTAAAGAGACGCTTCCAGTGGGAGAGCAGTGAAAATACATGGCACGGCGATTGCCAAGATACTTCCATTTCGAAGTGATCTTTGTAGTACAAAGGGAACGTTTTGCCGCCGCTCTTGCAAGGGTAACGTGGCCGAGCGGTCTAAGGCGCTGGTTTTAGGCACCAGTCTCTTCGGAGGCGTGGGTTCGAATCCCACCGTTGCCAATTTTGGCGTCTCATTTTTGTGCCGTTGCTGTGTGTTCTCGTGGAGTAGGACGCAGCTCACGTGACGCGCGTGTTGCGTAGGTAGCGTGGCCGAGCGGTCTCAGGCGCTGGTTTCAGGCACAAGTCTCTTCGGAGGCGTGGGTTCGAATCCCACTGCTGCCAAACGTGTAATGTTTCCTGCATCGAAGTCACATGCACTCATTGCCCGCAAAGGAAACAGCACAACAAGGCGTGAGCGTCTGCTTCGTGAATTGTCGTAGAACAGTACGTGGTGCAACGGCAGGATTTGAAGGCGCCTTTTGCTCTCATCACTGCTGGCGTTCGTCTCCACGATATGCGTCCAGAGCATGCCGTTCTATAGCGTGCGAGAGTGGATTTTTTACAGTTGTCGTCAGTTAATCGTGGGTGGTTGCTGCGTTCGCTGGAGGAGCACTGGCGTTGTAATCCGGTGTAGTCTAGTGGCTAGGATACCTGGCTCTCACCCAGGAGTCCCGGGTTCGATTCCCGGTACCGGAAATGCGCGTTTTTGTTGCTCCTCTTATGCGACTTGTCTCGACTGACGCTACGCTGACGCGTGCAGAAAGCCACGTTAAGTATGATTCGTGGCAACACCCGACGGCGAGAGAGATGCTGCGTCTGTCCACTTGTTATCGAGTCACATGTCTGTAGTCAAGAGGCTTGGAGGACTGCAAGACATTGCCACGGAGGTGAATGCAGCTAACCACTGTAGTTAGTGTCCCGACAGCGCAGGCACGTTCATCTGCTCGTATGCATGTGATGGAGACCGTGTCTGCCACTGCTGTGGCGTACACCTTGGCCTAGGCTTTGCTGTGTATCGACACTTGCATTCCAGCCAGCTGCTTTCGGGGGCGCCTCCGTGGCCGTGATCGTCTAGTGGTTAGGACATTGCGTTGTGGCCGCAATAACCCAGGTTCGAATCCTGGTCACGGCAATTTTGAAAGTTTTTCCTTGCTGCCGTTGCATTGACGATAGTGCACGAGTACTCGAAATCACAGTGCTTTCTTGGTTTTTCACTCGTGTTCCGCAGGCCGCAGTTTGTACTTGAGCTCACATATGTTTGTTACATGGAGCATTCTAGCTCCGCCTGACAGGTACAGCTACGATACTTTAGTGGTTACGGAAAGCCCAGGTTCGAAACCTGGTCACGGCACGAAAACGTCTCTTGATGCTGTCTCCTTAACTACGACAGCTACAGACAAGTGGCGTCGCTACCATATGGCGGGCACGGCATTTTCTTGTTGTGGGTGGCCTAAAGAGACGCTTCCAGTGGGAGAGCAGTGAAAATACATGGCACGGCGATTGCCAAGATACTTCCATTTCGAAGTGATCTTTGTAGTACAAAGGGAACGTTTTGCCGCCGCTCTTGCAAGGGTAACGTGGCCGAGCGGTCTAAGGCGCTGGTTTTAGGCACCAGTCTCTTCGGAGGCGTGGGTTCGAATCCCACCGTTGCCAATTTTGGCGTCTCATTTTTGTGCCGTTGCTGTGTGTTCTCGTGGAGTAGGACGCAGCTCACGTGACGCGCGTGTTGCGTAGGTAGCGTGGCCGAGCGGTCTCAGGCGCTGGTTTCAGGCACAAGTCTCTTCGGAGGCGTGGGTTCGAATCCCACTGCTGCCAAACGTGTAATGTTTCCTGCATCGAAGTCACATGCACTCATTGCCCGCAAAGGAAACAGCACAACAAGGCGTGAGCGTCTGCTTCGTGAAGTGTCGTAGAACAGTACGTGGTGCAACGGCAGGATTTGTAGGCGCCTTTTGCTCTCATCACTGCTGGCGTTCGTCTCCACGATATGCGTCCAGAGCATGCCGTTCTATAGCGTGCGAGAGTGGATTTTTTACAGTTGTCGTCAGTTAATCGTGGGTGGTTGCTGCGTTCGCTGGAGGAGCACTGGCGTTGTAATCCGGTGTAGTCTAGTGGCTAGGATACCTGGCTCTCACCCAGGAGGCCCGGGTTCGATTCCCGGTACCGGAAATGCGCGTTTTTGTTGCTCCTCTTATGCGACTTGTCTCGACTGACGCTACGCTGACGCGTGCAGAAAGCCACGTTAAGTATGATTCGTGGCAACACCCGACGGCGAGAGAGATGCTGCGTCTGTCCACTTGTTATCGAGTCACATGTCTGTAGTCAAGAGGCTTGGAGGACTGCAAGACATTGCCACGGAGGTGAATGCAGCTAACCACTGTAGTTAGTGTCCCGACAGCGCAGGCACGTTCATCTGCTCGTATGCATGTGATGGAGACCGTGTCTGCCACTGCTGTGGCGTACACCTTGGCCTAGGCTTTGCTGTGTATCGACACTTGCATTCCAGCCAGCTGCTTTCGGGGGCGCCTCCGTGGCCGTGATCGTCTAGTGGTTAGGACATTGCGTTGTGGCCGCAATAACCCAGGTTCGAATCCTGGTCACGGCAATTTTGAAAGTTTTTCCTTGCTGCCGTTGCATTGACGATAGTGCACGAGTACTCGAAATCACAGTGCTTTCTTGGTTTTTCACTCGTGTTCCGCAGGCCGCAGTTTGTACTTGAGCTCACATATGTTTGTTACATGGAGCATTCTAGCTCCGCCTGACAGGTACAGCTACGATACTTTAGTGGTTACGGAAAGCCCAGGTTCGAAACCTGGTCACGGCACGAAAACGTCTCTTGATGCTGTCTCCTTAACTACGACAGCTACAGACAAGTGGCGTCGCTACCATATGGCGGGCACGGCATTTTCTTGTTGTGGGTGGCCTAAAGAGACGCTTCCAGTGGGAGAGCAGTGAAAATACATGGCACGGCGATTGCCAAGATACTTCCATTTCGAAGTGATCTTTGTAGTACAAAGGGAATGTTTTGCCGCCGCTCTTGCAAGGGTAACGTGGCCGAGCGGTCTAAGGCGCTGGTTTTAGGCACCAGTCTCTTCGGAGGCGTGGGTTCGAATCCCACCGTTGCCAATTTTGGCGTCTCATTTTTGTGCCGTTGCTGTGTGTTCTCGTGGAGTAGGTCGCAGCTCATGTGACGCGCGTGTTGCGTAGGTAGCGTGGCCGAGCGGTCTCAGGCGCTGGTTTCAGGCACAAGTCTCTTCGGAGGCGTGGGTTCGAATCCCACTGCTGCCAAACGTGTAATGTTTCCTGCATCGAAGTCACATGCACTCATTGCCCGCAAAGGAAACAGCACAACAAGGCGTGAGCGTCTGCTTCGTGAAGTGTCGTAGAACAGTACGTGGTGCAACGGCAGGATTTGTAGGCGCCTTTTGCTCTCATCACTGCTGGCGTTCGTCTCCACGATATGCGTCCAGAGCATGCCGCTCTATAGCGTGCGAGAGTGGATTTTTTACAGTTGTCGTCAGTTAATCGTGGGTGGTTGCTGCGTTCGCTGGAGGAGCACTGGCGTTGTAATCCGGTGTAGTCTAGTGGCTAGGATGCCTGGCTCTCACCCAGGAGGCCCGGGTTCGATTCCCGGTACCAGAAATGCGCGTTTTTGTTGCTCCTCTTATGCGACTTGTCTCGACTTGTCTCGACTGACGCTACGCTGACGCGTGCAGAAAGCCACGTTAAGTATGATTCGTGGCAACACCCGACGGCGAGAGAGATGCTGTGTCTGTCCACTTGTTATCGAGTCACATGTCTGTAGTCAAGAGGCTTGGAGGACTGCAAGACATTGCCACGGAGGTGAATGCAGCTAACCACTGTAGTTAGTGTCCCGACAGCGCAGGCACGTTCATCTGCTCGTATGCATGTGATGGAGACCGTGTCTGCCACTGCTGTGGCGTACACCTTGGCCTAGGTTTTGCTGTGTATCGACACTTGCATTCCAGGCAGCTGCTTTCGGGGGCGCCTCCGTGGCCGTGATCGTCTAGTGGTTAGGACATTGCGTTGTGGCCGCAATAACCCAGGTTCGAATCCTGGTCACGGCAATTTTGAAAGTTTTTCCTTGCTGCCGTTGCATTGACGATAGTGCACGAGTACTCGAAATCACAGTGCTTTCTTGGTTTTTCACTCGTGTTCCGCAGGCCGCAGTTTGTACTTGAGCTCACATATGTTTGTTACATGGAGCATTCTAGCTCCGCCTGACAGGTACAGCTACGATACTTTAGTGGTTACGGAAAGCCCAGGTTCGAAACCTGGTCACGGCACGAAAACGTCTCTTGATGCTGTCTCCTTAACTACGACAGCTACAGACAAGTGGCGTCGCTACCATATGGCGGGCACGGCATTTTCTTGTTGTGGGTGGCCTAAAGAGACGCTTCCAGTGGGAGAGCAGTGAAAATACATGGCACGGCGATTGCCAAGATACTTCCATTTCGAAGTGATCTTTGTAGTACAAAGGAAACGTTTTGCCGCCGCTCTTGCAAGGGTAACGTGGCCGAGCGGTCTAAGGCGCTGGTTTTAGGCACCAGTCTCTTCTGAGGCGTGGGTTCGAATCCCACCGTTGCCAATTTTGGCGTCTCATTTTTGTGCCGTTGCTGTGTGTTCTCGTGGAGTAGGACGCAGCTCATGTGACGCGCGTGTTGCGTAGGTAGCGTGGCCGAGCGGTCTCAGGCGCTGGTTTCAGGCACAAGTCTCTTCGGAGGCGTGGGTTCGAATCCCACTGCTGCCAAACGTGTAATGTTTCCTGCATCGAAGTCACATGCACTCATTGCCCGCAAAGGAAACAGCACAACAAGGCGTGAGCGTCTGCTTCGTGAATTGTCGTAGAACAGTACGTGGTGCAACGGCAGGATTTGTAGGCGCCTTTTGCTCTCATCACTGCTGGCGTTCGTCTCCACGATATGCGTCCAGAGCATGCCGTTCTATAGCGTGCGAGAGTGGATTTTTTACAGTTGTCGTCAGTTAATCGTGGGTGGTTGCTGCGTTCGCTGGAGGAGCACTGGCGTTGTAATCCGGTGTAGTCTAGTGGCTAGGATACCTGGCTCTCACCCAGGAGTCCCGGGTTCGATTCCCGGTACCGGAAATGCGCGTTTTTGTTGCTCCTCTTATGCGACTTGTCTCGACTGACGCTACGCTGACGCGTGCAGAAAGCCACGTTAAGTATGATTCGTGGCAACACCCGACGGCGAGAGAGATGCTGCGTCTGTCCACTTGTTATCGAGTCACATGTCTGTAGTCAAGAGGCTTGGAGGACTGCAAGACATTGCCACGGAGGTGAATGCAGCTAACCACTGTAGTTAGTGTCCCGACAGCGCAGGCACGTTCATCTGCTCGTATGCATGTGATGGAGACCGTGTCTGCCACTGCTGTGGCGTACACCTTGGCCTAGGCTTTGCTGTGTATCGACACTTGCATTCCAGCCAGCTGCTTTCGGGGGCGCCTCCGTGGCCGTGATCGTCTAGTGGTTAGGACATTGCGTTGTGGCCGCAATAACCCAGGTTCGAATCCTGGTCACGGCAATTTTGAAAGTTTTTCCTTGCTGCCGTTGCATTGACGATAGTGCACGAGTACTCGAAATCACAGTGCTTTCTTGGTTTTTCACTCGTGTTCCGCAGGCCGCAGTTTGTACTTGAGCTCACATATGTTTGTTACATGGAGCATTCTAGCTCCGCCTGACAGGTACAGCTACGATACTTTAGTGGTTACGGAAAGCCCAGGTTCGAAACCTGGTCACGGCACGAAAACGTCTCTTGATGCTGTCTCCTTAACTACGACAGCTACAGACAAGTGGCGTCGCTACCATATGGCGGGCACGGCATTTTCTTGTTGTGGGTGGCCTAAAGAGACGCTTCCAGTGGGAGAGCAGTGAAAATACATGGCACGGCGATTGCCAAGATACTTCCATTTCGAAGTGATCTTTGTAGTACAAAGGGAACGTTTTGCCGCCGCTCTTGCAAGGGTAACGTGGCCGAGCGGTCTAAGGCGCTGGTTTTAGGCACCAGTCTCTTCGGAGGCGTGGGTTCGAATCCCACCGTTGCCAATTTTGGCGTCTCATTTTTGTGCCGTTGCTGTGTGTTCTCGTGGAGTAGGTCGCAGCTCATGTGACGCGCGTGTTGCGTAGGTAGCGTGGCCGAGCGGTCTCAGGCGCTGGTTTCAGGCACAAGTCTCTTCGGAGGCGTGGGTTCGAATCCCACTGCTGCCAAACGTGTAATGTTTCCTGCATCGAAGTCACATGCACTCATTGCCCGCAAAGGAAACAGCACAACAAGGCGTGAGCGTCTGCTTCGTGAAGTGTCGTAGAACAGTACGTGGTGCAACGGCAGGATTTGTAGGCGCCTTTTGCTCTCATCACTGCTGGCGTTCGTCTCCACGATATGCGTCCAGAGCATGCCGCTCTATAGCGTGCGAGAGTGGATTTTTTACAGTTGTCGTCAGTTAATCGTGGGTGGTTGCTGCGTTCGCTGGAGGAGCACTGGCGTTGTAATCCGGTGTAGTCTAGTGGCTAGGATACCTGGCTCTCACCCAGGAGTCCCGGGTTCGATTCCCGGTACCAGAAATGCGCGTTTTTGTTGCTCCTCTTATGCGACTTGTCTCGACTTGTCTCGACTGACGCTACGCTGACGCGTGCAGAAAGCCACGTTAAGTATGATTCGTGGCAACACCCGACGGCGAGAGAGATGCTGTGTCTGTCCACTTGTTATCGAGTCACATGTCTGTAGTCAAGAGGCTTGGAGGACTGCAAGACATTGCCACGGAGGTGAATGCAGCTAACCACTGTAGTTAGTGTCCCGACAGCGCAGGCACGTTCATCTGCTCGTATGCATGTGATGGAGACCGTGTCTGCCACTGCTGTGGCGTACACCTTGGCCTAGGCTTTGCTGTGTATCGACACTTGCATTCCAGCCAGCTGCTTTCGGGGGCGCCTCCGTGGCCGTGATCGTCTAGTGGTTAGGACATTGCGTTGTGGCCGCAATAACCCAGGTTCGAATCCTGGTCACGGCAATTTTGAAAGTTTTTCCTTGCTGCCGTTGCATTGACGATAGTGCACGAGTACTCGAAATCACAGTGCTTTCTTGGTTTTTCACTCGTGTTCCGCAGGCCGCAGTTTGTACTTGAGCTCACATATGTTTGTTACATGGAGCATTCTAGCTCCGCCTGACAGGTACAGCTACGATACTTTAGTGGTTACGGAAAGCCCAGGTTCGAAACCTGGTCACGGCACGAAAACGTCTCTTGATGCTGTCTCCTTAACTACGACAGCTACAGACAAGTGGCGTCGCTACCATATGGCGGGCACGGCATTTTCTTGTTGTGGGTGGCCTAAAGAGACGCTTCCAGTGGGAGAGCAGTGAAAATACATGGCACGGCGATTGCCAAGATACTTCCATTTCGAAGTGATCTTTGTAGTACAAAGGAAACGTTTTGCCGCCGCTCTTGCAAGGGTAACGTGGCCGAGCGGTCTAAGGCGCTGGTTTTAGGCACCAGTCTCTTCTGAGGCGTGGGTTCGAATCCCACCGTTGCCAATTTTGGCGTCTCATTTTTGTGCCGTTGCTGTGTGTTCTCGTGGAGTAGGACGCAGCTCATGTGACGCGCGTGTTGCGTAGGTAGCGTGGCCGAGCGGTCTCAGGCGCTGGTTTCAGGCACAAGTCTCTTCGGAGGCGTGGGTTCGAATCCCACTGCTGCCAAACGTGTAATGTTTCCTGCATCGAAGTCACATGCACTCATTGCCCGCAAAGGAAACAGCACAACAAGGCGTGAGCGTCTGCTTCGTGAAGTGTCGTAGAACAGTACGTGGTGCAACGGCAGGATTTGTAGGCGCCTTTTGCTCTCATCACTGCTGGCGTTCGTCTCCACGATATGCGTCCAGAGCATGCCGCTCTATAGCGTGCGAGAGTGGATTTTTTACAGTTGTCGTCAGTTAATCGTGGGTGGTTGCTGCGTTCGCTGGAGGAGCACTGGCGTTGTAATCCGGTGTAGTCTAGTGGCTAGGATACCTGGCTCTCACCCAGGAGTCCCGGGTTCGATTCCCGGTACCAGAAATGCGCGTTTTTGTTGCTCCTCTTATGCGACTTGTCTCGACTTGTCTCGACTGACGCTACGCTGACGCGTGCAGAAAGCCACGTTAAGTATGATTCGTGGCAACACCCGACGGCGAGAGAGATGCTGTGTCTGTCCACTTGTTATCGAGTCACATGTCTGTAGTCAAGAGGCTTGGAGGACTGCAAGACATTGCCACGGAGGTGAATGCAGCTAACCACTGTAGTTAGTGTCCCGACAGCGCAGGCACGTTCATCTGCTCGTATGCATGTGATGGAGACCGTGTCTGCCACTGCTGTGGCGTACACCTTGGCCTAGGCTTTGCTGTGTATCGACACTTGCATTCCAGCCAGCTGCTTTCGGGGGCGCCTCCGTGGCCGTGATCGTCTAGTGGTTAGGACATTGCGTTGTGGCCGCAATAACCCAGGTTCGAATCCTGGTCACGGCAATTTTGAAAGTTTTTCCTTGCTGCCGTTGCATTGACGATAGTGCACGAGTACTCGAAATCACAGTGCTTTCTTGGTTTTTCACTCGTGTTCCGCAGGCCGCAGTTTGTACTTGAGCTCACATATGTTTGTTACATGGAGCATTCTAGCTCCGCCTGACAGGTACAGCTACGATACTTTAGTGGTTACGGAAAGCCCAGGTTCGAAACCTGGTCACGGCACGAAAACGTCTCTTGATGCTGTCTCCTTAACTACGACAGCTACAGACAAGTGGCGTCGCTACCATATGGCGGGCACGGCATTTTCTTGTTGTGGGTGGCCTAAAGAGACGCTTCCAGTGGGAGAGCAGTGAAAATACATGGCACGGCGATTGCCAAGATACTTCCATTTCGAAGTGATCTTTGTAGTACAAAGGAAACGTTTTGCCGCCGCTCTTGCAAGGGTAACGTGGCCGAGCGGTCTAAGGCGCTGGTTTTAGGCACCAGTCTCTTCTGAGGCGTGGGTTCGAATCCCACCGTTGCCAATTTTGGCGTCTCATTTTTGTGCCGTTGCTGTGTGTTCTCGTGGAGTAGGACGCAGCTCATGTGACGCGCGTGTTGCGTAGGTAGCGTGGCCGAGCGGTCTCAGGCGCTGGTTTCAGGCACAAGTCTCTTCGGAGGCGTGGGTTCGAATCCCACTGCTGCCAAACGTGTAATGTTTCCTGCATCGAAGTCACATGCACTCATTGCCCGCAAAGGAAACAGCACAACAAGGCGTGAGCGTCTGCTTCGTGAAGTGTCGTAGAACAGTACGTGGTGCAACGGCAGGATTTGTAGGCGCCTTTTGCTCTCATCACTGCTGGCGTTCGTCTCCACGATATGCGTCCAGAGCATGCCGCTCTATAGCGTGCGAGAGTGGATTTTTTACAGTTGTCGTCAGTTAATCGTGGGTGGTTGCTGCGTTCGCTGGAGGAGCACTGGCGTTGTAATCCGGTGTAGTCTAGTGGCTAGGATACCTGGCTCTCACCCAGGAGGCCCGGGTTCGATTCCCGGTACCAGAAATGCGCGTTTTTGTTGCTCCTCTTATGCGACTTGTCTCGACTGACGCTACGCTGACGCGTGCAGAAAGCCACGTTAAGTATGATTCGTGGCAACACCCGACGGCGAGAGAGATGCTGCGTCTGTCCACTTGTTATCGAGTCACATGTCTGTAGTCAAGAGGCTTGGAGGACTGCAAGACATTGCCACGGAGGTGAATGCAGCTAACCACTGTAGTTAGTGTCCCGACAGCGCAGGCACGTTCATCTGCTCGTATGCATGTGATGGAGACCGTGTCTGCCACTGCTGTGGCGTACACCTTGGCCTAGGCTTTGCTGTGTATCGACACTTGCATTCCAGCCAGCTGCTTTCGGGGGCGCCTCCGTGGCCGTGATCGTCTAGTGGTTAGGACATTGCGTTGTGGCCGCAATAACCCAGGTTCGAATCCTGGTCACGGCAATTTTGAAAGTTTTTCCTTGCTGCCGTTGCATTGACGATAGTGCACGAGTACTCGAAATCACAGTGCTTTCTTGGTTTTTCACTCGTGTTCCGCAGGCCGCAGTTTGTACTTGAGCTCACATATGTTTGTTACATGGAGCATTCTAGCTCCGCCTGACAGGTACAGCTACGATACTTTAGTGGTTACGGAAAGCCCAGGTTCGAAACCTGGTCACGGCACGAAAACGTCTCTTGATGCTGTCTCCTTAACTACGACAGCTACAGACAAGTGGCGTCGCTACCATATGGCGGGCACGGCATTTTCTTGTTGTGGGTGGCCTAAAGAGACGCTTCCAGTGGGAGAGCAGTGAAAATACATGGCACGGCGATTGCCAAGATACTTCCATTTCGAAGTGATCTTTGTAGTACAAAGGGAACGTTTTGCCGCCGCTCTTGCAAGGGTAACGTGGCCGAGCGGTCTAAGGCGCTGGTTTTAGGCACCAGTCTCTTCGGAGCCGTGGGCCCGAACACATCGCGCGCTCGCTGCGGCGTGTCGGGCGGTGTTTACGTGCGGATCGCGGTCGGCGGCGTGTGCTTCGCGGCGCTGTTTCTTCTTTGATTTGTTCTTTCTGTGAGTAGCATGGATCTCGATAATTCAGAGAACCGTCAGAATAATATTCAGTGCGCGTTTGATAGATCTGTGCGTAGGCCTACTGCTTTCGAAATTCACCAATGGGTTAAAAACGACCTTCAATTGCCGAAAAGTGTAGTCCTCGGCGTTCAACTTGACGCGTTCCTCAATTCGTTATTTTTGAAACTGTCTTCTTCCGATATGTGTGACACATTAGTGAACGTAAATGGTGGTGTACGTAAAATTAAGCACCTTGACGGTACTATCAGTGATGTTGTGATGTCGAATGCGGGTTATGGTATACGCACTGTTCGCGTATTTAACCTGCCCTTTGAAGTGCGAAATGACACTATTTCTCGTAGTTTACTTCCGTACGGTACAGTGCTTTCGGTCGTAAAGGAGAAATGGTCGTCAGCTTATTACTATGATGTTGAAAATGGTGTTCGCAGTGTCCGCATGATTGTTCGACAGCATATACCGTCCTTTGTTTTTGTTGCTGGCCATCGGGCCTTTATCACTTATAGCGGCCAACCAGCGACCTGTTCATTTTGTAACGGTACCGGACATTTTCGACAGGACTGTCCGAAACGTAGTCGCCCTGTGCAATTACCACGGACGGACGGTCAGGACGAGGTGACGTGGGCGGCGGTCGCGCTTGGCGCCTCCCCCGCACGTGCGCATCGTGTGTCTGACCCTGAGGTTGCGGCTGACGCTGTTGCTATGGACGTTACACCTTCCGTTCCTATTGCTGATAGCTCCCCGGCGTTGCCTGTGATTTCTGTGCCCGCACCTGTGGAGGCCCCGTTGCCTGCTCCCACAGCTGTCGATAGAATTGAACCACCGATAGTGTCTGAACCCGCACCGGCAGCTGTAACGCTGTCCGTGTCGGAACCCGTTCCGGAGGCTGCTCCCTCTGTTGTGACTGAGAATGTGTCTGCTGTAGCCACCGTTGTTGTCGATAGTGAGGAGCGTCTTGCCGCCCCCGCGGCACCTAAACCGCGTCGGGAAAGGCCGATTGAGAGAGCTGACAACGTCCCCCGCTTTCGAAGCGCTAGTATTTCGGGTGTTTCTTCTCGTAAGGGGCGAACGCCGTCCCCGGTGGTGACTTGCGTCCCACCCTACAAGTCCACCTCAAAACAGAAGAAATTGCAACGGGCCTCGCAGCGCGCGGCTGTTGACTCGCGGCAGGTGTCGGCTGCCGATCGCCGTCGGCAGCGGCCTGCCGCTCACAGTCAGCCTGAGGCGTCCGTGAGTTCCGCAGAGTTTAAGAGGGACGAGACAGTTCGTCAGCTCAAAGTTTTCCTTACTCAAACGGACCCTGTCGTGACAACTGATACGGCGATGAACGTTCCTCCGAGCGTGTCGCCTGCACAAGTGGCAGGCAAACGCAAATCGGACGACTCACATTGCCGTCGCATCCGGCCGCACTCGCAGGATTCTGGATCTGATCCTCCCGCCGGCGCTGGACCTGCCACGGCGGCTCCGTCGGGTGCCGCTCTTGCTATGGACACGGAGGTGGTTCAGCCCCCCGTGTTTTCTAGTGCAAAGTGTGACTGGGCGGCGGACGTGGAGGTGGATGAAAGGACTGGCAGCGGTACGTAAAGTGCCTTTGCTCCTCGCTTGGCAGCGTGAATGCATCCCTCGTTGTGCAAGTCTAAAATTGTTTTTGTGATGTTTCCTCGTCTGTGATGTGTGAAACCGGTCTGTTGCACGTTTTAATCGATACTGTCACACGCACGTGTAGTTCAGGTAGCGCCACTGCACCCATCGTTGTGTCCTTTTATTTGTTGTGTATTTTAACTGTGTGTGGTACTTTTAAATGTGTCTGCTGTCCGCCGCTCGTCGGAGGCACATTTTAGTCGTTCTTGCCGCTAACTTGGATCTTTACGGCAGCACGAGTGCTTTCCCAGCTGTGCACATTTCTTTAGTCTTGTTGTCTAATTTAAGTGTGTATGGGGTCTGACACGCGTTGCTTGTGTGTTTTCCCATTGCTCTCAATACCGTGCGCTGTCTTAAAGGCGCACGTGTCGCTGTTGTAGTGCACAATTTTAAATTTTCTACGTCTTATGTGTGCATCCGTTGCGGACACATTCTCATTGTGAATGCCGACGATCTGCATAGTCTTAGCAGCGCGTGTGCATGCATTCTTGTGCGAAATTATTTATTGGTCTATGAATGTGTGTGGTGTATGTTGTACATCGGCGGCACATTTAGCCGTTGGTGCCAACACCTTGGCTGCTGTTTGTGGCCTTGATGCGTCCACCGATGTGCACGCTTCTTTAGTTCTTATTTCTTATTTCTTATTTTTTTATTATTTATTGTTTTAGATTGTGTATGGTACGTGCCCCACGTCGGAGGCACAGTCTCCCCGTTCATGCCGACGAACTGAGTGTAATGCTATTGGCGGCGCACATGCAATTTTATTCTGTCAGTTTTTTTTTTTTTTTTTTTACTATTTTACCTACGTCTCCTGTCTACACCTGTTGGGGGATGGCTTTTACCGTTGTTGTCGACTGCATGCGTCGTTTGACGGCGCCTATGCCCTGTCGTTGTGCCACCTTGCGACATGTAACTTTTATTTGTGTACAGCCTCGGCGGTTTGTTTTCACCGCTCCTGTCGATTGCCTGCGTCGACCTAGCTGTGCCGGGGCACCTCTATTTGTCTGTGTTTACATGTCGGTGTTTTCCCTGTGGCTGGTGTCTGCTAGCCTGCGGTGGATCATTTTCGCCGTTCATGTTCACATGTTGCTTTGCATTGGCGGCGTCGTTGTGACCTTTATTGTGGACCCTTATTTCGTGTGTATTCCGTGTATACTATCTGCCACCTGTCGGTATGCCATGTTCGCCGATCTTGTCCACGACACGCGTTATCTTTGCAGCGCTACTGTTTCGCTTCTTGTGAACACTGCATTTGTTGTTCCTTGCGTTGTGTATGGTTCCTGACACGCGTCGGTGGCATATTCTTACCGTAAATGTTAACAAACTGCGTAGTCCGCATAAGGTCTTTGCCTTAAAAACTCTTTTATGTGAAACCCGTTGCCATGTCGCCTTTTTGCAAGAAGTGACACGTGAGGCTCTGATGCTTCTAACCGATCTGAGTGACTACGTTATTGTGGATAATGTGGTGTCCGACGATGTCACCGGCACTGCTATTGTAGTCTGCCCCGGCCTCACTGTCACGAATATTGAGTGTCTCCCTACTGGCCGCGCTATTGCGTGCACTATTGAAGGCGTCGTGTTTGTTAATGTTTACGCTCCTTCCGGCAGCGACTACGCGGCGCGGCGGCTCTTTTATAGTCAGGAGCTGTGCGGGGTTTTGCACCGGAACTCCGCTCATATCATTTTCGGCGGTGATTTTAATGCGGTCACCGATGATCGCGACCAGGAGCCGCGCCCCAACAAGTGTCAGGAACTCCACACGCTCCTCACAAGTTTTAATCTCAAGGACACGTGGCGAATGCTCCACCCGGTTGAAACCCAATATACTTATTTTTATCCGACGGGACACAGCCGACTTGATCGGATTTATGTGTCATCGTCACTAGCAGCCTCGGTGGCTCGATCTGAGGTCAGGCCAGTTATTTTTTCAGATCACTGCAGTTATTTTTGTGAACTTTCCCTTCCACTTTCTAGGCCTTCCTATCGCAAAAATCTATGGAAGTTTAACTGCAGCCTGCTCACCGACTCCCATTTTCAGCAGTCCTTTACTGATATGTGGCACAAACTTTTGCAAACTAAACCCGGTGATAGTAGCGTCCTCGAGTGGTGGGTTGGCGCTGCCAAACCTGCCGTCCGGACCTTTTTAATTAATTTTAGCCGCGACGCAGCGCACTGGCGTCGCTCGACGTCACAATTTTATCAGAGCTGTTTGAAGGACCTCGCCCGACAAGTTACGGCCCAGCCGCATCTTCTTCCCATTTTTAAACAATTTCAGGCCGAACTTTTGACCGATCTGCGGCGGAAGGGTAGAGGGCCGGTTACACGGAGCCAGCCTGTGGGTGCCGTGGACGGGGAGCCGCTCTCTATATATCATCTCAACAGAGAGCGGAAGATGCGCGAACGATTGGCCTTTAATGCGTGGGTCACTCGGGATGGAATAAAGACCTCCGACAGGGTGACGATTGAGAATGAAATCCACGCACATTTTGAGTCCCTTTTTCAAGATGTTGATGTCGATTCCGCTGCGCTGCGTCGTATTTTACAGGGGGTTCCTAATGTTTTAAGCCGCACAGACCGTGTCCATCTTAATGAGGCTTTTACGTCCGACGACTTGCACGAAGCTGTCAAGCGCAGTCCTCGGGGGAAATCTCCCGGAATGGACGGCATTCCCGCTGAATTTTATTTGCAGTTTTTTAACCTTTTACGCGATACTTTAACTGCTATCGCCAATGAAGTTCTTAATGGCGCTCCTCTACCACCTGATTTTGCAGCGGGGTGCATCACGCTCCTTCCGAAATCTAAAGCGACGCCGACTATACATACTGTTCGACCGATCACTCTGTTGAACGCGGATTATAAGATCATGGCGAGGTGCGTCGCGCACAGACTGCGGCAAGTCATGCCGCGCGTTCTCTGTGAACATCAGACGTGTGCTGTGCGTGACAGGAATATTTTTGATGCCGTTCTGGCCTATAGGGACTGTATCGGCTTTGTACGCGGCAACAGGATTCGGTCGGCAGCGATTATGTTGGTCGATTTCCAGAATGCATTTGACAGGGTTGGCCATGCCTATTTACGGCGTGTGATGGTTGCCATGGGGTTTGGCCGTAAGTTTACCCACACGGTTCAGTGTTTTTTGCGCAATGCCACATCGAGTGTCATCGTCAATGGGTCCCTCAGTCCACCTATACGTCTGACTCGCTCGGTCAGACAGGGTTGCCCATTGTCCATGACACTTTACGCTTTGGCGCTCGACCCGCTTCTGCGGTCTATCTGCAACGAGTGTCCGGGGATCCAACTTGGGGAAGATCGCCTTATTTGCCGGGCTTATGCCGACGATCTTGGGGTGTTCTTGGGTCGGCCGGCAGATGTAGATACCCTGTACTCTGTTCTCCGGCAATATGAGAAGGCGACGGGAGCCATTGTGAATGTTCACAAGACGGTTTTGCTTCCCCTTACTCCACGGATGAGCCATGTGCGTCGACATTGGTTCAGTGTTGTGCAGCAGCACAAAGTCCTGGGGGTTATATTATCTGATAATCCTCAGCGCATGGAGGCTCTGAATTGGCGTCCCACCTTACACAAAATTAGGGCGGTTGTCAAAATTCATGCGGCCCGGCATTTGGCGCTTTATGATAAGGTGCAGCTTATCAATACTACCATCTTAGCTCGAGCGTGGTATTTAGCACAAGTTCTCCCGGTCCCTAAGCTCCTAGACCGCGCAATTAAACAGGCCGTCTACTGGCTCCTTTGGAAAGGGGACATTTTCAAAGTCTCCTTAGCCACCTGCACCTTAAATCCAGCCGATGGGGGACTCGGTCTGGTGGATTTTTCCGCCAAATGCGCGGCGCTCCTTCTCAAACGGACTACGGCCGTGTTGGAGAAGGGCACCAGCAGTGCCACGGTCATGTTGTTCAATCAATATCGCCCACCTTCTGTAGTTGCCCCGGTCTCTGTCAGCCACATACCCTTTGCGCTGAATTACGTGCGGCGTTTTTATTTTGACAACAGCTATCTTGTGTATGGTGGCTCCAGCGGAGGCCGTGTCGGCGACATTATCCGTGCTCTGCGGGGATCACCGGCCAGAAATAAGTGGGAGTACCGCATGCCGCACACTGACTGGCGAACAGTTTGGCGAAACATCGCCACAACCGTCCTTCCTCCACACGTTAGAGCGACGTGGTATAAAGTCGTCAATGGTACGATTCCAACGAATGCTAAACTGCACTCTATTCATCTGAGTCCGTCCCCCGCCTGCGAAGAGTGCCATGAAGAGGATACTATTGAACATCGCTTCGTGTGCCGTCGGTTCCGTGCTGTGTGGGACACTGCTCGGGATATGGTGCGTCTCGTCAACAGGGTGTCTACAGCGCAGGTTACCGTGGCAGCTGCAATCGTACCCGAGTGTAAGGCATTTCCGACCACCAAGCGCAACGCCACCATCTGGTTAATCGGCCATACGATTTATTCTCTATTTCTTCTCAAACTCACGGATCGTCTTGATTTTCTCACATACTTATGGGCTGAACATGGCAAGTACCGTGTTCGAACAGACTATGCTGTGACTTTTGCAAATTTTCTGCATGTCGCCTTGGCACATGCTTTTGCTCTTTTATCGATGTCGACTTAATTAAAATTACACTATCTTGCTTAAAACTATGACGTGATAGTAAGAGACCTCGTCTTGCGATGAATGTATATTCAGTACCAGAAACGAAAAATATAACGTACATGGGAGACATTTCTCCCTTCGGAACTGCCTCGTATATGGTATAATGCGAGGATATTTTGTTTACCTTTCTTTATTTTTTATTTTTCTTATTGTTTACCACTCTGTCATGTAGTGGTTTGGGATAGTGATGCCGAGGAGAGGCGTTGCATGAAAGTGTCCCCTTTTCTTTTTTGTGGACATTTCGTTGTGTTTCATTGCTCTTACTTTGGTCAGGATTCCTGGTGTGTTTTTTCCTTATTGCATTGCATTATTGTCTTTTTTTTTCTCGTCTATTCAGCGTGATCACCGCTACTCCTTTCTTCACGGTGTACCTCCATGTTTAATTTCTGCATTGCTGGATGGCGTTTTGCTTTGTGTACTGCCTGGACCATTCCTTGACTCCTTCCAGGCGGTTATCTATCTATAATTATATATCTATACTTTTTTCTTTTTCGCACTTCACGAAGCCTTCTTTCTGTTTTCCCTTCTCACAACGTGTGCCTCAGAGGCAAGAGGCTCACTTTGCAACTTTCTTTCGTCAACGTTCGTTTTCGTTCAGTTACATCTGGCACCAGCACTGGCTATAGCTGAGAAGCTCGCCGACGAAGGCGTTATTTGGAGAGCGAAAGGACGGGCTATAAGGGGAGGTGGGAGGCCCTAAAAAGTGAAAAAAAAAAAAAAAAAAAAAAAAAAAAAAAAAAAAAAAAGAAAAAAAAATAAAAAAAAGAAAAAAAAAATAAAAAAAAAAAGTTGCCAGTTTTTACGTCTCATTTTTGTGCCGCTGCTGTGAAAAAAATAAAAAAAAAAAAAAAAGTTGCCAATTTTGGCGTCTCATTTTTGTGCCGTTGCTGTGTGTTCTCGTGGAGTAGGTCGCAGCTCATGTGACGCGCGTGTTGCGTAGGTAGCGTGGCCGAGCGGTCTCAGGCGCTGGTTTCAGGCACAAGTCTCTTCGGAGGCGTGGGTTCGAATCCCACTGCTGCCAAACGTGTAATGTTTCCTGCATCGAAGTCACATGCACTCATTGCCCGCAAAGGAAACAGCACAACAAGGCGTGAGCGTCTGCTTCGTGAAGTGTCGTAGAACAGTACGTGGTGCAACGGCAGGATTTGTAGGCGCCTTTTGCTCTCATCACTGCTGGCGTTCGTCTCCACGATATGCGTCCAGAGCATGCCGCTCTATAGCGTGCGAGAGTGGATTTTTTACAGTTGTCGTCAGTTAATCGTGGGTGGTTGCTGCGTTCGCTGGAGGAGCACTGGCGTTGTAATCCGGTGTAGTCTAGTGGCTAGGATACCTGGCTCTCACCCAGGAGTCCCGGGTTCGATTCCCGGTACCAGAAATGCGCGTTTTTGTTGCTCCTCTTATGCGACTTGTCTCGACTTGTCTCGACTGACGCTACGCTGACGCGTGCAGAAAGCCACGTTAAGTATGATTCGTGGCAACACCCGACGGCGAGAGAGATGCTGTGTCTGTCCACTTGTTATCGAGTCACATGTCTGTAGTCAAGAGGCTTGGAGGACTGCAAGACATTGCCACGGAGGTGAATGCAGCTAACCACTGTAGTTAGTGTCCCGACAGCGCAGGCACGTTCATCTGCTCGTATGCATGTGATGGAGACCGTGTCTGCCACTGCTGTGGCGTACACCTTGGCCTAGGCTTTGCTGTGTATCGACACTTGCATTCCAGCCAGCTGCTTTCGGGGGCGCCTCCGTGGCCGTGATCGTCTAGTGGTTAGGACATTGCGTTGTGGCCGCAATAACCCAGGTTCGAATCCTGGTCACGGCAATTTTGAAAGTTTTTCCTTGCTGCCGTTGCATTGACGATAGTGCACGAGTACTCGAAATCACAGTGCTTTCTTGGTTTTTCACTCGTGTTCCGCAGGCCGCAGTTTGTACTTGAGCTCACATATGTTTGTTACATGGAGCATTCTAGCTCCGCCTGACAGGTACAGCTACGATACTTTAGTGGTTACGGAAAGCCCAGGTTCGAAACCTGGTCACGGCACGAAAACGTCTCTTGATGCTGTCTCCTTAACTACGACAGCTACAGACAAGTGGCGTCGCTACCATATGGCGGGCACGGCATTTTCTTGTTGTGGGTGGCCTAAAGAGACGCTTCCAGTGGGAGAGCAGTGAAAATACATGGCACGGCGATTGCCAAGATACTTCCATTTCGAAGTGATCTTTGTAGTACAAAGGAAACGTTTTGCCGCCGCTCTTGCAAGGGTAACGTGGCCGAGCGGTCTAAGGCGCTGGTTTTAGGCACCAGTCTCTTCTGAGGCGTGGGTTCGAATCCCACCGTTGCCAATTTTGGCGTCTCATTTTTGTGCCGTTGCTGTGTGTTCTCGTGGAGTAGGACGCAGCTCATGTGACGCGCGTGTTGCGTAGGTAGCGTGGCCGAGCGGTCTCAGGCGCTGGTTTCAGGCACAAGTCTCTTCGGAGGCGTGGGTTCGAATCCCACTGCTGCCAAACGTGTAATGTTTCCTGCATCGAAGTCACATGCACTCATTGCCCGCAAAGGAAACAGCACAACAAGGCGTGAGCGTCTGCTTCGTGAAGTGTCGTAGAACAGTACGTGGTGCAACGGCAGGATTTGTAGGCGCCTTTTGCTCTCATCACTGCTGGCGTTCGTCTCCACGATATGCGTCCAGAGCATGCCGCTCTATAGCGTGCGAGAGTGGATTTTTTACAGTTGTCGTCAGTTAATCGTGGGTGGTTGCTGCGTTCGCTGGAGGAGCACTGGCGTTGTAATCCGGTGTAGTCTAGTGGCTAGGATACCTGGCTCTCACCCAGGAGGCCCGGGTTCGATTCCCGGTACCGGAAATGCGCGTTTTTGTTGCTCCTCTTATGCGACTTGTCTCGACTTTGCTCGACTGACGCTACGCTGACGCGTGCAGAAAGCCACGTTAAGTATGATTCGTGGCAACACCCGACGGCGAGAGAGATGCTGTGTCTGTCCACTTGTTATCGAGTCACATGTCTGTAGTCAAGAGGCTTGGAGGACTGCAAGACATTGCCACGGAGGTGAATGCAGCTAACCACTGTAGTTAGTGTCCCGACAGCGCAGGCACGTTCATCTGCTCGTATGCATGTGATGGAGACCGTGTCTGCCACTGCTGTGGCGTACACCTTGGCCTAGGCTTTGCTGTGTATCGACACTTGCATTCCAGCCAGCTGCTTTCGGGGGCGCCTCCGTGGCCGTGATCGTCTAGTGGTTAGGACATTGCGTTGTGGCCGCAATAACCCAGGTTCGAATCCTGGTCACGGCAATTTTGAAAGTTTTTCCTTGCTGCCGTTGCATTGACGATAGTGCACGAGTACTCGAAATCACAGTGCTTTCTTGGTTTTTCACTCGTGTTCCGCAGGCCGCAGTTTGTACTTGAGCTCACATATGTTTGTTACATGGAGCATTCTAGCTCCGCCTGACAGGTACAGCTACGATACTTTAGTGGTTACGGAAAGCCCAGGTTCGAAACCTGGTCACGGCACGAAAACGTCTCTTGATGCTGTCTCCTTAACTACGACAGCTACAGACAAGTGGCGTCGCTACCATATGGCGGGCACGGCATTTTCTTGTTGTGGGTGGCCTAAAGAGACGCTTCCAGTGGGAGAGCAGTGAAAATACATGGCACGGCGATTGCCAAGATACTTCCATTTCGAAGTGATCTTTGTAGTACAAAGGAAACGTTTTGCCGCCGCTCTTGCAAGGGTAACGTGGCCGAGCGGTCTAAGGCGCTGGTTTTAGGCACCAGTCTCTTCTGAGGCGTGGGTTCGAATCCCACCGTTGCCAATTTTGGCGTCTCATTTTTGTGCCGTTGCTGTGTGTTCTCGTGGAGTAGGACGCAGCTCATGTGACGCGCGTGTTGCGTAGGTAGCGTGGCCGAGCGGTCTCAGGCGCTGGTTTCAGGCACAAGTCTCTTCGGAGGCGTGGGTTCGAATCCCACTGCTGCCAAACGTGTAATGTTTCCTGCATCGAAGTCACATGCACTCATTGCCCGCAAAGGAAACAGCACAACAAGGCGTGAGCGTCTGCTTCGTGAAGTGTCGTAGAACAGTACGTGGTGCAACGGCAGGATTTGTAGGCGCCTTTTGCTCTCATCACTGCTGGCGTTCGTCTCCACGATATGCGTCCAGAGCATGCCGCTCTATAGCGTGCGAGAGTGGATTTTTTACAGTTGTCGTCAGTTAATCGTGGGTGGTTGCTGCGTTCGCTGGAGGAGCACTGGCGTTGTAATCCGGTGTAGTCTAGTGGCTAGGATACCTGGCTCTCACCCAGGAGTCCCGGGTTCGATTCCCGGTACCGGAAATGCGCGTTTTTGTTGCTCCTCTTATGCGACTTGTCTCGACTGACGCTACGCTGACGCGTGCAGAAAGCCACGTTAAGTATGATTCGTGGCAACACCCGACGGCGAGAGAGATGCTGTGTCTGTCCACTTGTTATCGAGTCACATGTCTGTAGTCAAGAGGCTTGGAGGACTGCAAGACATTGCCACGGAGGTGAATGCAGCTAACCACTGTAGTTAGTGTCCCGACAGCGCAGGCACGTTCATCTGCTCGTATGCATGTGATGGAGACCGTGTCTGCCACTGCTGTGGCGTACACCTTGGCCTAGGCTTTGCTGTGTATCGACACTTGCATTCCAGCCAGCTGCTTTCGGGGGCGCCTCCGTGGCCGTGATCGTCTAGTGGTTAGGACATTGCGTTGTGGCCGCAATAACCCAGGTTCGAATCCTGGTCACGGCAATTTTGAAAGTTTTTCCTTGCTGCCGTTGCATTGACGATAGTGCACGAGTACTCGAAATCACAGTGCTTTCTTGGTTTTTCACTCGTGTTCCGCAGGCCGCAGTTTGTACTTGAGCTCACATATGTTTGTTACATGGAGCATTCTAGCTCCGCCTGACAGGTACAGCTACGATACTTTAGTGGTTACGGAAAGCCCAGGTTCGAAACCTGGTCACGGCACGAAAACGTCTCTTGATGCTGTCTCCTTAACTACGACAGCTACAGACAAGTGGCGTCGCTACCATATGGCGGGCACGGCATTTTCTTGTTGTGGGTGGCCTAAAGAGACGCTTCCAGTGGGAGAGCAGTGAAAATACATGGCACGGCGATTGCCAAGATACTTCCATTTCGAAGTGATCTTTGTAGTACAAAGGAAACGTTTTGCCGCCGCTCTTGCAAGGGTAACGTGGCCGAGCGGTCTAAGGCGCTGGTTTTAGGCACCAGTCTCTTCTGAGGCGTGGGTTCGAATCCCACCGTTGCCAATTTTGGCGTCTCATTTTTGTGCCGTTGCTGTGTGTTCTCGTGGAGTAGGACGCAGCTCATGTGACGCGCGTGTTGCGTAGGTAGCGTGGCCGAGCGGTCTCAGGCGCTGGTTTCAGGCACAAGTCTCTTCGGAGGCGTGGGTTCGAATCCCACTGCTGCCAAACGTGTAATGTTTCCTGCATCGAAGTCACATGCACTCATTGCCCGCAAAGGAAACAGCACAACAAGGCGTGAGCGTCTGCTTCGTGAAGTGTCGTAGAACAGTACGTGGTGCAACGGCAGGATTTGTAGGCGCCTTTTGCTCTCATCACTGCTGGCGTTCGTCTCCACGATATGCGTCCAGAGCATGCCGCTCTATAGCGTGCGAGAGTGGATTTTTTACAGTTGTCGTCAGTTAATCGTGGGTGGTTGCTGCGTTCGCTGGAGGAGCACTGGCGTTGTAATCCGGTGTAGTCTAGTGGCTAGGATACCTGGCTCTCACCCAGGAGGCCCGGGTTCGATTCCCGGTACCGGAAATGCGCGTTTTTGTTGCTCCTCTTATGCGACTTGTCTCGACTGACGCTACGCTGACGCGTGCAGAAAGCCACGTTAAGTATGATTCGTGGCAACACCCGACGGCGAGAGAGATGCTGTGTCTGTCCACTTGTTATCGAGTCACATGTCTGTAGTCAAGAGGCTTGGAGGACTGCAAGACATTGCCACGGAGGTGAATGCAGCTAACCACTGTAGTTAGTGTCCCGACAGCGCAGGCACGTTCATCTGCTCGTATGCATGTGATGGAGACCGTGTCTGCCACTGCTGTGGCGTACACCTTGGCCTAGGCTTTGCTGTGTATCGACACTTGCATTCCAGCCAGCTGCTTTCGGGGGCGCCTCCGTGGCCGTGATCGTCTAGTGGTTAGGACATTGCGTTGTGGCCGCAATAACCCAGGTTCGAATCCTGGTCACGGCAATTTTGAAAGTTTTTCCTTGCTGCCGTTGCATTGACGATAGTGCACGAGTACTCGAAATCACAGTGCTTTCTTGGTTTTTCACTCGTGTTCCGCAGGCCGCAGTTTGTACTTGAGCTCACATATGTTTGTTACATGGAGCATTCTAGCTCCGCCTGACAGGTACAGCTACGATACTTTAGTGGTTACGGAAAGCCCAGGTTCGAAACCTGGTCACGGCACGAAAACGTCTCTTGATGCTGTCTCCTTAACTACGACAGCTACAGACAAGTGGCGTCGCTACCATATGGCGGGCACGGCATTTTCTTGTTGTGGGTGGCCTAAAGAGACGCTTCCAGTGGGAGAGCAGTGAAAATACATGGCACGGCGATTGCCAAGATACTTCCATTTCGAAGTGATCTTTGTAGTACAAAGGGAACGTTTTGCCGCCGCTCTTGCAAGGGTAACGTGGCCGAGCGGTCTAAGGCGCTGGTTTTAGGCACCAGTCTCTTCTGAGGCGTGGGTTCGAATCCCACCGTTGCCAATTTTGGCGTCTCATTTTTGTGCCGTTGCTGTGTGTTCTCGTGGAGTAGGTCGCAGCTCATGTGACGCGCGTGTTGCGTAGGTAGCGTGGCCGAGCGGTCTCAGGCGCTGGTTTCAGGCACAAGTCTCTTCGGAGGCGTGGGTTCGAATCCCACTGCTGCCAAACGTGTAATGTTTCCTGCATCGAAGTCACATGCACTCATTGCCCGCAAAGGAAACAGCACAACAAGGCGTGAGCGTCTGCTTCGTGAAGTGTCGTAGAACAGTACGTGGTGCAACGGCAGGATTTGTAGGCGCCTTTTGCTCTCATCACTGCTGGCGTTCGTCTCCACGATATGCGTCCAGAGCATGCCGCTCTATAGCGTGCGAGAGTGGATTTTTTACAGTTGTCGTCAGTTAATCGTGGGTGGTTGCTGCGTTCGCTGGAGGAGCACTGGCGTTGTAATCCGGTGTAGTCTAGTGGCTAGGATACCTGGCTCTCACCCAGGAGTCCCGGGTTCGATTCCCGGTACCGGAAATGCGCGTTTTTGTTGCTCCTCTTATGCGACTTGTCTCGACTGACGCTACGCTGACGCGTGCAGAAAGCCACGTTAAGTATGATTCGTGGCAACACCCGACGGCGAGAGAGATGCTGTGTCTGTCCACTTGTTATCGAGTCACATGTCTGTAGTCAAGAGGCTTGGAGGACTGCAAGACATTGCCACGGAGGTGAATGCAGCTAACCACTGTAGTTAGTGTCCCGACAGCGCAGGCACGTTCATCTGCTCGTATGCATGTGATGGAGACCGTGTCTGCCACTGCTGTGGCGTACACCTTGGCCTAGGCTTTGCTGTGTATCGACACTTGCATTCCAGCCAGCTGCTTTCGGGGGCGCCTCCGTGGCCGTGATCGTCTAGTGGTTAGGACATTGCGTTGTGGCCGCAATAACCCAGGTTCGAATCCTGGTCACGGCAATTTTGAAAGTTTTTCCTTGCTGCCGTTGCATTGACGATAGTGCACGAGTACTCGAAATCACAGTGCTTTCTTGGTTTTTCACTCGTGTTCCGCAGGCCGCAGTTTGTACTTGAGCTCACATATGTTTGTTACATGGAGCATTCTAGCTCCGCCTGACAGGTACAGCTACGATACTTTAGTGGTTACGGAAAGCCCAGGTTCGAAACCTGGTCACGGCACGAAAACGTCTCTTGATGCTGTCTCCTTAACTACGACAGCTACAGACAAGTGGCGTCGCTACCATATGGCGGGCACGGCATTTTCTTGTTGTGGGTGGCCTAAAGAGACGCTTCCAGTGGGAGAGCAGTGAAAATACATGGCACGGCGATTGCCAAGATACTTCCATTTCGAAGTGATCTTTGTAGTACAAAGGAAACGTTTTGCCGCCGCTCTTGCAAGGGTAACGTGGCCGAGCGGTCTAAGGCGCTGGTTTTAGGCACCAGTCTCTTCTGAGGCGTGGGTTCGAATCCCACCGTTGCCAATTTTGGCGTCTCATTTTTGTGCCGTTGCTGTGTGTTCTCGTGGAGTAGGACGCAGCTCATGTGACGCGCGTGTTGCGTAGGTAGCGTGGCCGAGCGGTCTCAGGCGCTGGTTTCAGGCACAAGTCTCTTCGGAGGCGTGGGTTCGAATCCCACTGCTGCCAAACGTGTAATGTTTCCTGCATCGAAGTCACATGCACTCATTGCCCGCAAAGGAAACAGCACAACAAGGCGTGAGCGTCTGCTTCGTGAAGTGTCGTAGAACAGTACGTGGTGCAACGGCAGGATTTGTAGGCGCCTTTTGCTCTCATCACTGCTGGCGTTCGTCTCCACGATATGCGTCCAGAGCATGCCGCTCTATAGCGTGCGAGAGTGGATTTTTTACAGTTGTCGTCAGTTAATCGTGGGTGGTTGCTGCGTTCGCTGGAGGAGCACTGGCGTTGTAATCCGGTGTAGTCTAGTGGCTAGGATACCTGGCTCTCACCCAGGAGGCCCGGGTTCGATTCCCGGTACCGGAAATGCGCGTTTTTGTTGCTCCTCTTATGCGACTTGTCTCGACTGACGCTACGCTGACGCGTGCAGAAAGCCACGTTAAGTATGATTCGTGGCAACACCCGACGGCGAGAGAGATGCTGTGTCTGTCCACTTGTTATCGAGTCACATGTCTGTAGTCAAGAGGCTTGGAGGACTGCAAGACATTGCCACGGAGGTGAATGCAGCTAACCACTGTAGTTAGTGTCCCGACAGCGCAGGCACGTTCATCTGCTCGTATGCATGTGATGGAGACCGTGTCTGCCACTGCTGTGGCGTACACCTTGGCCTAGGCTTTGCTGTGTATCGACACTTGCATTCCAGCCAGCTGCTTTCGGGGGCGCCTCCGTGGCCGTGATCGTCTAGTGGTTAGGACATTGCGTTGTGGCCGCAATAACCCAGGTTCGAATCCTGGTCACGGCAATTTTGAAAGTTTTTCCTTGCTGCCGTTGCATTGACGATAGTGCACGAGTACTCGAAATCACAGTGCTTTCTTGGTTTTTCACTCGTGTTCCGCAGGCCGCAGTTTGTACTTGAGCTCACATATGTTTGTTACATGGAGCATTCTAGCTCCGCCTGACAGGTACAGCTACGATACTTTAGTGGTTACGGAAAGCCCAGGTTCGAAACCTGGTCACGGCACGAAAACGTCTCTTGATGCTGTCTCCTTAACTACGACAGCTACAGACAAGTGGCGTCGCTACCATATGGCGGGCACGGCATTTTCTTGTTGTGGGTGGCCTAAAGAGACGCTTCCAGTGGGAGAGCAGTGAAAATACATGGCACGGCGATTGCCAAGATACTTCCATTTCGAAGTGATCTTTGTAGTACAAAGGGAACGTTTTGCCGCCGCTCTTGCAAGGGTAACGTGGCCGAGCGGTCTAAGGCGCTGGTTTTAGGCACCAGTCTCTTCTGAGGCGTGGGTTCGAATCCCACCGTTGCCAATTTTGGCGTCTCATTTTTGTGCCGTTGCTGTGTGTTCTCGTGGAGTAGGTCGCAGCTCATGTGACGCGCGTGTTGCGTAGGTAGCGTGGCCGAGCGGTCTCAGGCGCTGGTTTCAGGCACAAGTCTCTTCGGAGGCGTGGGTTCGAATCCCACTGCTGCCAAACGTGTAATGTTTCCTGCATCGAAGTCACATGCACTCATTGCCCGCAAAGGAAACAGCACAACAAGGCGTGAGCGTCTGCTTCGTGAAGTGTCGTAGAACAGTACGTGGTGCAACGGCAGGATTTGTAGGCGCCTTTTGCTCTCATCACTGCTGGCGTTCGTCTCCACGATATGCGTCCAGAGCATGCCGCTCTATAGCGTGCGAGAGTGGATTTTTTACAGTTGTCGTCAGTTAATCGTGGGTGGTTGCTGCGTTCGCTGGAGGAGCACTGGCGTTGTAATCCGGTGTAGTCTAGTGGCTAGGATACCTGGCTCTCACCCAGGAGTCCCGGGTTCGATTCCCGGTACCGGAAATGCGCGTTTTTGTTGCTCCTCTTATGCGACTTGTCTCGACTGACGCTACGCTGACGCGTGCAGAAAGCCACGTTAAGTATGATTCGTGGCAACACCCGACGGCGAGAGAGATGCTGTGTCTGTCCACTTGTTATCGAGTCACATGTCTGTAGTCAAGAGGCTTGGAGGACTGCAAGACATTGCCACGGAGGTGAATGCAGCTAACCACTGTAGTTAGTGTCCCGACAGCGCAGGCACGTTCATCTGCTCGTATGCATGTGATGGAGACCGTGTCTGCCACTGCTGTGGCGTACACCTTGGCCTAGGCTTTGCTGTGTATCGACACTTGCATTCCAGCCAGCTGCTTTCGGGGGCGCCTCCGTGGCCGTGATCGTCTAGTGGTTAGGACATTGCGTTGTGGCCGCAATAACCCAGGTTCGAATCCTGGTCACGGCAATTTTGAAAGTTTTTCCTTGCTGCCGTTGCATTGACGATAGTGCACGAGTACTCGAAATCACAGTGCTTTCTTGGTTTTTCACTCGTGTTCCGCAGGCCGCAGTTTGTACTTGAGCTCACATATGTTTGTTACATGGAGCATTCTAGCTCCGCCTGACAGGTACAGCTACGATACTTTAGTGGTTACGGAAAGCCCAGGTTCGAAACCTGGTCACGGCACGAAAACGTCTCTTGATGCTGTCTCCTTAACTACGACAGCTACAGACAAGTGGCGTCGCTACCATATGGCGGGCACGGCATTTTCTTGTTGTGGGTGGCCTAAAGAGACGCTTCCAGTGGGAGAGCAGTGAAAATACATGGCACGGCGATTGCCAAGATACTTCCATTTCGAAGTGATCTTTGTAGTACAAAGGAAACGTTTTGCCGCCGCTCTTGCAAGGGTAACGTGGCCGAGCGGTCTAAGGCGCTGGTTTTAGGCACCAGTCTCTTCTGAGGCGTGGGTTCGAATCCCACCGTTGCCAATTTTGGCGTCTCATTTTTGTGCCGTTGCTGTGTGTTCTCGTGGAGTAGGACGCAGCTCATGTGACGCGCGTGTTGCGTAGGTAGCGTGGCCGAGCGGTCTCAGGCGCTGGTTTCAGGCACAAGTCTCTTCGGAGGCGTGGGTTCGAATCCCACTGCTGCCAAACGTGTAATGTTTCCTGCATCGAAGTCACATGCACTCATTGCCCGCAAAGGAAACAGCACAACAAGGCGTGAGCGTCTGCTTCGTGAAGTGTCGTAGAACAGTACGTGGTGCAACGGCAGGATTTGTAGGCGCCTTTTGCTCTCATCACTGCTGGCGTTCGTCTCCACGATATGCGTCCAGAGCATGCCGCTCTATAGCGTGCGAGAGTGGATTTTTTACAGTTGTCGTCAGTTAATCGTGGGTGGTTGCTGCGTTCGCTGGAGGAGCACTGGCGTTGTAATCCGGTGTAGTCTAGTGGCTAGGATACCTGGCTCTCACCCAGGAGGCCCGGGTTCGATTCCCGGTACCAGAAATGCGCGTTTTTGTTGCTCCTCTTATGCGACTTGTCTCGACTTGTCTCGACTGACGCTACGCTGACGCGTGCAGAAAGCCACGTTAAGTATGATTCGTGGCAACACCCGACGGCGAGAGAGATGCTGTGTCTGTCCACTTGTTATCGAGTCACATGTCTGTAGTCAAGAGGCTTGGAGGACTGCAAGACATTGCCACGGAGGTGAATGCAGCTAACCACTGTAGTTAGTGTCCCGACAGCGCAGGCACGTTCATCTGCTCGTATGCATGTGATGGAGACCGTGTCTGCCACTGCTGTGGCGTACACCTTGGCCTAGGTTTTGCTGTGTATCGACACTTGCATTCCAGGCAGCTGCTTTCGGGGGCGCCTCCGTGGCCGTGATCGTCTAGTGGTTAGGACATTGCGTTGTGGCCGCAATAACCCAGGTTCGAATCCTGGTCACGGCAATTTTGAAAGTTTTTCCTTGCTGCCGTTGCATTGACGATAGTGCACGAGTACTCGAAATCACAGTGCTTTCTTGGTTTTTCACTCGTGTTCCGCAGGCCGCAGTTTGTACTTGAGCTCACATATGTTTGTTACATGGAGCATTCTAGCTCCGCCTGACAGGTACAGCTACGATACTTTAGTGGTTACGGAAAGCCCAGGTTCGAAACCTGGTCACGGCACGAAAACGTCTCTTGATGCTGTCTCCTTAACTACGACAGCTACAGACAAGTGGCGTCGCTACCATATGGCGGGCACGGCATTTTCTTGTTGTGGGTGGCCTAAAGAGACGCTTCCAGTGGGAGAGCAGTGAAAATACATGGCACGGCGATTGCCAAGATACTTCCATTTCGAAGTGATCTTTGTAGTACAAAGGAAACGTTTTGCCGCCGCTCTTGCAAGGGTAACGTGGCCGAGCGGTCTAAGGCGCTGGTTTTAGGCACCAGTCTCTTCTGAGGCGTGGGTTCGAATCCCACCGTTGCCAATTTTGGCGTCTCATTTTTGTGCCGTTGCTGTGTGTTCTCGTGGAGTAGGACGCAGCTCATGTGACGCGCGTGTTGCGTAGGTAGCGTGGCCGAGCGGTCTCAGGCGCTGGTTTCAGGCACAAGTCTCTTCGGAGGCGTGGGTTCGAATCCCACTGCTGCCAAACGTGTAATGTTTCCTGCATCGAAGTCACATGCACTCATTGCCCGCAAAGGAAACAGCACAACAAGGCGTGAGCGTCTGCTTCGTGAAGTGTCGTAGAACAGTACGTGGTGCAACGGCAGGATTTGTAGGCGCCTTTTGCTCTCATCACTGCTGGCGTTCGTCTCCACGATATGCGTCCAGAGCATGCCGCTCTATAGCGTGCGAGAGTGGATTTTTTACAGTTGTCGTCAGTTAATCGTGGGTGGTTGCTGCGTTCGCTGGAGGAGCACTGGCGTTGTAATCCGGTGTAGTCTAGTGGCTAGGATACCTGGCTCTCACCCAGGAGGCCCGGGTTCGATTCCCGGTACCGGAAATGCGCGTTTTTGTTGCTCCTCTTATGCGACTTGTCTCGACTGACGCTACGCTGACGCGTGCAGAAAGCCACGTTAAGTATGATTCGTGGCAACACCCGACGGCGAGAGAGATGCTGTGTCTGTCCACTTGTTATCGAGTCACATGTCTGTAGTCAAGAGGCTTGGAGGACTGCAAGACATTGCCACGGAGGTGAATGCAGCTAACCACTGTAGTTAGTGTCCCGACAGCGCAGGCACGTTCATCTGCTCGTATGCATGTGATGGAGACCGTGTCTGCCACTGCTGTGGCGTACACCTTGGCCTAGGCTTTGCTGTGTATCGACACTTGCATTCCAGCCAGCTGCTTTCGGGGGCGCCTCCGTGGCCGTGATCGTCTAGTGGTTAGGACATTGCGTTGTGGCCGCAATAACCCAGGTTCGAATCCTGGTCACGGCAATTTTGAAAGTTTTTCCTTGCTGCCGTTGCATTGACGATAGTGCACGAGTACTCGAAATCACAGTGCTTTCTTGGTTTTTCACTCGTGTTCCGCAGGCCGCAGTTTGTACTTGAGCTCACATATGTTTGTTACATGGAGCATTCTAGCTCCGCCTGACAGGTACAGCTACGATACTTTAGTGGTTACGGAAAGCCCAGGTTCGAAACCTGGTCACGGCACGAAAACGTCTCTTGATGCTGTCTCCTTAACTACGACAGCTACAGACAAGTGGCGTCGCTACCATATGGCGGGCACGGCATTTTCTTGTTGTGGGTGGCCTAAAGAGACGCTTCCAGTGGGAGAGCAGTGAAAATACATGGCACGGCGATTGCCAAGATACTTCCATTTCGAAGTGATCTTTGTAGTACAAAGGGAACGTTTTGCCGCCGCTCTTGCAAGGGTAACGTGGCCGAGCGGTCTAAGGCGCTGGTTTTAGGCACCAGTCTCTTCTGAGGCGTGGGTTCGAATCCCACCGTTGCCAATTTTGGCGTCTCATTTTTGTGCCGTTGCTGTGTGTTCTCGTGGAGTAGGTCGCAGCTCATGTGACGCGCGTGTTGCGTAGGTAGCGTGGCCGAGCGGTCTCAGGCGCTGGTTTCAGGCACAAGTCTCTTCGGAGGCGTGGGTTCGAATCCCACTGCTGCCAAACGTGTAATGTTTCCTGCATCGAAGTCACATGCACTCATTGCCCGCAAAGGAAACAGCACAACAAGGCGTGAGCGTCTGCTTCGTGAAGTGTCGTAGAACAGTACGTGGTGCAACGGCAGGATTTGTAGGCGCCTTTTGCTCTCATCACTGCTGGCGTTCGTCTCCACGATATGCGTCCAGAGCATGCCGCTCTATAGCGTGCGAGAGTGGATTTTTTACAGTTGTCGTCAGTTAATCGTGGGTGGTTGCTGCGTTCGCTGGAGGAGCACTGGCGTTGTAATCCGGTGTAGTCTAGTGGCTAGGATACCTGGCTCTCACCCAGGAGTCCCGGGTTCGATTCCCGGTACCGGAAATGCGCGTTTTTGTTGCTCCTCTTATGCGACTTGTCTCGACTGACGCTACGCTGACGCGTGCAGAAAGCCACGTTAAGTATGATTCGTGGCAACACCCGACGGCGAGAGAGATGCTGTGTCTGTCCACTTGTTATCGAGTCACATGTCTGTAGTCAAGAGGCTTGGAGGACTGCAAGACATTGCCACGGAGGTGAATGCAGCTAACCACTGTAGTTAGTGTCCCGACAGCGCAGGCACGTTCATCTGCTCGTATGCATGTGATGGAGACCGTGTCTGCCACTGCTGTGGCGTACACCTTGGCCTAGGCTTTGCTGTGTATCGACACTTGCATTCCAGCCAGCTGCTTTCGGGGGCGCCTCCGTGGCCGTGATCGTCTAGTGGTTAGGACATTGCGTTGTGGCCGCAATAACCCAGGTTCGAATCCTGGTCACGGCAATTTTGAAAGTTTTTCCTTGCTGCCGTTGCATTGACGATAGTGCACGAGTACTCGAAATCACAGTGCTTTCTTGGTTTTTCACTCGTGTTCCGCAGGCCGCAGTTTGTACTTGAGCTCACATATGTTTGTTACATGGAGCATTCTAGCTCCGCCTGACAGGTACAGCTACGATACTTTAGTGGTTACGGAAAGCCCAGGTTCGAAACCTGGTCACGGCACGAAAACGTCTCTTGATGCTGTCTCCTTAACTACGACAGCTACAGACAAGTGGCGTCGCTACCATATGGCGGGCACGGCATTTTCTTGTTGTGGGTGGCCTAAAGAGACGCTTCCAGTGGGAGAGCAGTGAAAATACATGGCACGGCGATTGCCAAGATACTTCCATTTCGAAGTGATCTTTGTAGTACAAAGGAAACGTTTTGCCGCCGCTCTTGCAAGGGTAACGTGGCCGAGCGGTCTAAGGCGCTGGTTTTAGGCACCAGTCTCTTCTGAGGCGTGGGTTCGAATCCCACCGTTGCCAATTTTGGCGTCTCATTTTTGTGCCGTTGCTGTGTGTTCTCGTGGAGTAGGACGCAGCTCATGTGACGCGCGTGTTGCGTAGGTAGCGTGGCCGAGCGGTCTCAGGCGCTGGTTTCAGGCACAAGTCTCTTCGGAGGCGTGGGTTCGAATCCCACTGCTGCCAAACGTGTAATGTTTCCTGCATCGAAGTCACATGCACTCATTGCCCGCAAAGGAAACAGCACAACAAGGCGTGAGCGTCTGCTTCGTGAAGTGTCGTAGAACAGTACGTGGTGCAACGGCAGGATTTGTAGGCGCCTTTTGCTCTCATCACTGCTGGCGTTCGTCTCCACGATATGCGTCCAGAGCATGCCGCTCTATAGCGTGCGAGAGTGGATTTTTTACAGTTGTCGTCAGTTAATCGTGGGTGGTTGCTGCGTTCGCTGGAGGAGCACTGGCGTTGTAATCCGGTGTAGTCTAGTGGCTAGGATACCTGGCTCTCACCCAGGAGGCCCGGGTTCGATTCCCGGTACCGGAAATGCGCGTTTTTGTTGCTCCTCTTATGCGACTTGTCTCGACTTTGCTCGACTGACGCTACGCTGACGCGTGCAGAAAGCCACGTTAAGTATGATTCGTGGCAACACCCGACGGCGAGAGAGATGCTGTGTCTGTCCACTTGTTATCGAGTCACATGTCTGTAGTCAAGAGGCTTGGAGGACTGCAAGACATTGCCACGGAGGTGAATGCAGCTAACCACTGTAGTTAGTGTCCCGACAGCGCAGGCACGTTCATCTGCTCGTATGCATGTGATGGAGACCGTGTCTGCCACTGCTGTGGCGTACACCTTGGCCTAGGCTTTGCTGTGTATCGACACTTGCATTCCAGCCAGCTGCTTTCGGGGGCGCCTCCGTGGCCGTGATCGTCTAGTGGTTAGGACATTGCGTTGTGGCCGCAATAACCCAGGTTCGAATCCTGGTCACGGCAATTTTGAAAGTTTTTCCTTGCTGCCGTTGCATTGACGATAGTGCACGAGTACTCGAAATCACAGTGCTTTCTTGGTTTTTCACTCGTGTTCCGCAGGCCGCAGTTTGTACTTGAGCTCACATATGTTTGTTACATGGAGCATTCTAGCTCCGCCTGACAGGTACAGCTACGATACTTTAGTGGTTACGGAAAGCCCAGGTTCGAAACCTGGTCACGGCACGAAAACGTCTCTTGATGCTGTCTCCTTAACTACGACAGCTACAGACAAGTGGCGTCGCTACCATATGGCGGGCACGGCATTTTCTTGTTGTGGGTGGCCTAAAGAGACGCTTCCAGTGGGAGAGCAGTGAAAATACATGGCACGGCGATTGCCAAGATACTTCCATTTCGAAGTGATCTTTGTAGTACAAAGGGAACGTTTTGCCGCCGCTCTTGCAAGGGTAACGTGGCCGAGCGGTCTAAGGCGCTGGTTTTAGGCACCAGTCTCTTCTGAGGCGTGGGTTCGAATCCCACCGTTGCCAATTTTGGCGTCTCATTTTTGTGCCGTTGCTGTGTGTTCTCGTGGAGTAGGTCGCAGCTCATGTGACGCGCGTGTTGCGTAGGTAGCGTGGCCGAGCGGTCTCAGGCGCTGGTTTCAGGCACAAGTCTCTTCGGAGGCGTGGGTTCGAATCCCACTGCTGCCAAACGTGTAATGTTTCCTGCATCGAAGTCACATGCACTCATTGCCCGCAAAGGAAACAGCACAACAAGGCGTGAGCGTCTGCTTCGTGAAGTGTCGTAGAACAGTACGTGGTGCAACGGCAGGATTTGTAGGCGCCTTTTGCTCTCATCACTGCTGGCGTTCGTCTCCACGATATGCGTCCAGAGCATGCCGCTCTATAGCGTGCGAGAGTGGATTTTTTACAGTTGTCGTCAGTTAATCGTGGGTGGTTGCTGCGTTCGCTGGAGGAGCACTGGCGTTGTAATCCGGTGTAGTCTAGTGGCTAGGATACCTGGCTCTCACCCAGGAGTCCCGGGTTCGATTCCCGGTACCGGAAATGCGCGTTTTTGTTGCTCCTCTTATGCGACTTGTCTCGACTGACGCTACGCTGACGCGTGCAGAAAGCCACGTTAAGTATGATTCGTGGCAACACCCGACGGCGAGAGAGATGCTGTGTCTGTCCACTTGTTATCGAGTCACATGTCTGTAGTCAAGAGGCTTGGAGGACTGCAAGACATTGCCACGGAGGTGAATGCAGCTAACCACTGTAGTTAGTGTCCGACAGCGCAGGCACGTTCATCTGCTCGTATGCATGTGATGGAGACCGTGTCTGCCACTGCTGTGGCGTACACCTTGGCCTAGGCTTTGCTGTGTATCGACACTTGCATTCCAGCCAGCTGCTTTCGGGGGCGCCTCCGTGGCCGTGATCGTCTAGTGGTTAGGACATTGCGTTGTGGCCGCAATAACCCAGGTTCGAATCCTGGTCACGGCAATTTTGAAAGTTTTTCCTTGCTGCCGTTGCATTGACGATAGTGCACGAGTACTCGAAATCACAGTGCTTTCTTGGTTTTTCACTCGTGTTCCGCAGGCCGCAGTTTGTACTTGAGCTCACATATGTTTGTTACATGGAGCATTCTAGCTCCGCCTGACAGGTACAGCTACGATACTTTAGTGGTTACGGAAAGCCCAGGTTCGAAACCTGGTCACGGCACGAAAACGTCTCTTGATGCTGTCTCCTTAACTACGACAGCTACAGACAAGTGGCGTCGCTACCATATGGCGGGCACGGCATTTTCTTGTTGTGGGTGGCCTAAAGAGACGCTTCCAGTGGGAGAGCAGTGAAAATACATGGCACGGCGATTGCCAAGATACTTCCATTTCGAAGTGATCTTTGTAGTACAAAGGAAACGTTTTGCCGCCGCTCTTGCAAGGGTAACGTGGCCGAGCGGTCTAAGGCGCTGGTTTTAGGCACCAGTCTCTTCTGAGGCGTGGGTTCGAATCCCACCGTTGCCAATTTTGGCGTCTCATTTTTGTGCCGTTGCTGTGTGTTCTCGTGGAGTAGGACGCAGCTCATGTGACGCGCGTGTTGCGTAGGTAGCGTGGCGAGCGGTCTCAGGCGCTGGTTTCAGGCACAAGTCTCTTCGGAGGCGTGGGTTCGAATCCCACTGCTGCCAAACGTGTAATGTTTCCTGCATCGAAGTCACATGCACTCATTGCCCGCAAAGGAAACAGCACAACAAGGCGTGAGCGTCTGCTTCGTGAAGTGTCGTAGAACAGTACGTGGTGCAACGGCAGGATTTGTAGGCGCCTTTTGCTCTCATCACTGCTGGCGTTCGTCTCCACGATATGCGTCCAGAGCATGCCGCTCTATAGCGTGCGAGAGTGGATTTTTTACAGTTGTCGTCAGTTAATCGTGGGTGGTTGCTGCGTTCGCTGGAGGAGCACTGGCGTTGTAATCCGGTGTAGTCTAGTGGCTAGGATACCTGGCTCTCACCCAGGAGTCCCGGGTTCGATTCCCGGTACCGGAAATGCGCGTTTTTGTTGCTCCTCTTATGCGACTTGTCTCGACTTTGCTCGACTGACGCTACGCTGACGCGTGCAGAAAGCCACGTTAAGTATGATTCGTGGCAACACCCGACGGCGAGAGAGATGCTGTGTCTGTCCACTTGTTATCGAGTCACATGTCTGTAGTCAAGAGGCTTGGAGGACTGCAAGACATTGCCACGGAGGTGAATGCAGCTAACCACTGTAGTTAGTGTCCCGACAGCGCAGGCACGTTCATCTGCTCGTATGCATGTGATGGAGACCGTGTCTGCCACTGCTGTGGCGTACACCTTGGCCTAGGCTTTGCTGTGTATCGACACTTGCATTCCAGCCAGCTGCTTTCGGGGGCGCCTCCGTGGCCGTGATCGTCTAGTGGTTAGGACATTGCGTTGTGGCCGCAATAACCCAGGTTCGAATCCTGGTCACGGCAATTTTGAAAGTTTTTCCTTGCTGCCGTTGCATTGACGATAGTGCACGAGTACTCGAAATCACAGTGCTTTCTTGGTTTTTCACTCGTGTTCCGCAGGCCGCAGTTTGTACTTGAGCTCACATATGTTTGTTACATGGAGCATTCTAGCTCCGCCTGACAGGTACAGCTACGATACTTTAGTGGTTACGGAAAGCCCAGGTTCGAAACCTGGTCACGGCACGAAAACGTCTCTTGATGCTGTCTCCTTAACTACGACAGCTACAGACAAGTGGCGTCGCTACCATATGGCGGGCACGGCATTTTCTTGTTGTGGGTGGCCTAAAGAGACGCTTCCAGTGGGAGAGCAGTGAAAATACATGGCACGGCGATTGCCAAGATACTTCCATTTCGAAGTGATCTTTGTAGTACAAAGGGAACGTTTTGCCGCCGCTCTTGCAAGGGTAACGTGGCCGAGCGGTCTAAGGCGCTGGTTTTAGGCACCAGTCTCTTCTGAGGCGTGGGTTCGAATCCCACCGTTGCCAATTTTGGCGTCTCATTTTTGTGCCGTTGCTGTGTGTTCTCGTGGAGTAGGTCGCAGCTCATGTGACGCGCGTGTTGCGTAGGTAGCGTGGCCGAGCGGTCTCAGGCGCTGGTTTCAGGCACAAGTCTCTTCGGAGGCGTGGGTTCGAATCCCACTGCTGCCAAACGTGTAATGTTTCCTGCATCGAAGTCACATGCACTCATTGCCCGCAAAGGAAACAGCACAACAAGGCGTGAGCGTCTGCTTCGTGAAGTGTCGTAGAACAGTACGTGGTGCAACGGCAGGATTTGTAGGCGCCTTTTGCTCTCATCACTGCTGGCGTTCGTCTCCACGATATGCGTCCAGAGCATGCCGCTCTATAGCGTGCGAGAGTGGATTTTTTACAGTTGTCGTCAGTTAATCGTGGGTGGTTGCTGCGTTCGCTGGAGGAGCACTGGCGTTGTAATCCGGTGTAGTCTAGTGGCTAGGATACCTGGCTCTCACCCAGGAGTCCCGGGTTCGATTCCCGGTACCGGAAATGCGCGTTTTTGTTGCTCCTCTTATGCGACTTGTCTCGACTGACGCTACGCTGACGCGTGCAGAAAGCCACGTTAAGTATGATTCGTGGCAACACCCGACGGCGAGAGAGATGCTGTGTCTGTCCACTTGTTATCGAGTCACATGTCTGTAGTCAAGAGGCTTGGAGGACTGCAAGACATTGCCACGGAGGTGAATGCAGCTAACCACTGTAGTTAGTGTCCCGACAGCGCAGGCACGTTCATCTGCTCGTATGCATGTGATGGAGACCGTGTCTGCCACTGCTGTGGCGTACACCTTGGCCTAGGCTTTGCTGTGTATCGACACTTGCATTCCAGCCAGCTGCTTTCGGGGGCGCCTCCGTGGCCGTGATCGTCTAGTGGTTAGGACATTGCGTTGTGGCCGCAATAACCCAGGTTCGAATCCTGGTCACGGCAATTTTGAAAGTTTTTCCTTGCTGCCGTTGCATTGACGATAGTGCACGAGTACTCGAAATCACAGTGCTTTCTTGGTTTTTCACTCGTGTTCCGCAGGCCGCAGTTTGTACTTGAGCTCACATATGTTTGTTACATGGAGCATTCTAGCTCCGCCTGACAGGTACAGCTACGATACTTTAGTGGTTACGGAAAGCCCAGGTTCGAAACCTGGTCACGGCACGAAAACGTCTCTTGATGCTGTCTCCTTAACTACGACAGCTACAGACAAGTGGCGTCGCTACCATATGGCGGGCACGGCATTTTCTTGTTGTGGGTGGCCTAAAGAGACGCTTCCAGTGGGAGAGCAGTGAAAATACATGGCACGGCGATTGCCAAGATACTTCCATTTCGAAGTGATCTTTGTAGTACAAAGGGAACGTTTTGCCGCCGCTCTTGCAAGGGTAACGTGGCCGAGCGGTCTAAGGCGCTGGTTTTAGGCACCAGTCTCTCCTGAGGCGTGGGTTCGAATCCCACCGTTGCCAATTTTGGCGTCTCATTTTTGTGCCGTTGCTGTGTGTTCTCGTGGAGTAGGTCGCAGCTCATGTGACGCGCGTGTTGCGTAGGTAGCGTGGCCGAGCGGTCTCAGGCGCTGGTTTCAGGCACAAGTCTCTTCGGAGGCGTGGGTTCGAATCCCACTGCTGCCAAACGTGTAATGTTTCCTGCATCGAAGTCACATGCACTCATTGCCCGCAAAGGAAACAGCACAACAAGGCGTGAGCGTCTGCTTCGTGAAGTGTCGTAGAACAGTACGTGGTGCAACGGCAGGATTTGTAGGCGCCTTTTGCTCTCATCACTGCTGGCGTTCGTCTCCACGATATGCGTCCAGAGCATGCCGCTCTATAGCGTGCGAGAGTGGATTTTTTACAGTTGTCGTCAGTTAATCGTGGGTGGTTGCTGCGTTCGCTGGAGGAGCACTGGCGTTGTAATCCGGTGTAGTCTAGTGGCTAGGATACCTGGCTCTCACCCAGGAGTCCCGGGTTCGATTCCCGGTACCGGAAATGCGCGTTTTTGTTGCTCCTCTTATGCGACTTGTCTCGACTGACGCTACGCTGACGCGTGCAGAAAGCCACGTTAAGTATGATTCGTGGCAACACCCGACGGCGAGAGAGATGCTGTGTCTGTCCACTTGTTATCGAGTCACATGTCTGTAGTCAAGAGGCTTGGAGGACTGCAAGACATTGCCACGGAGGTGAATGCAGCTAACCACTGTAGTTAGTGTCCCGACAGCGCAGGCACGTTCATCTGCTCGTATGCATGTGATGGAGACCGTGTCTGCCACTGCTGTGGCGTACACCTTGGCCTAGGCTTTGCTGTGTATCGACACTTGCATTCCAGCCAGCTGCTTTCGGGGGCGCCTCCGTGGCCGTGATCGTCTAGTGGTTAGGACATTGCGTTGTGGCCGCAATAACCCAGGTTCGAATCCTGGTCACGGCAATTTTGAAAGTTTTTCCTTGCTGCCGTTGCATTGACGATAGTGCACGAGTACTCGAAATCACAGTGCTTTCTTGGTTTTTCACTCGTGTTCCGCAGGCCGCAGTTTGTACTTGAGCTCACATATGTTTGTTACATGGAGCATTCTAGCTCCGCCTGACAGGTACAGCTACGATACTTTAGTGGTTACGGAAAGCCCAGGTTCGAAACCTGGTCACGGCACGAAAACGTCTCTTGATGCTGTCTCCTTAACTACGACAGCTACAGACAAGTGGCGTCGCTACCATATGGCGGGCACGGCATTTTCTTGTTGTGGGTGGCCTAAAGAGACGCTTCCAGTGGGAGAGCAGTGAAAATACATGGCACGGCGATTGCCAAGATACTTCCATTTCGAAGTGATCTTTGTAGTACAAAGGAAACGTTTTGCCGCCGCTCTTGCAAGGGTAACGTGGCCGAGCGGTCTAAGGCGCTGGTTTTAGGCACCAGTCTCTTCTGAGGCGTGGGTTCGAATCCCACCGTTGCCAATTTTGGCGTCTCATTTTTGTGCCGTTGCTGTGTGTTCTCGTGGAGTAGGACGCAGCTCATGTGACGCGCGTGTTGCGTAGGTAGCGTGGCCGAGCGGTCTCAGGCGCTGGTTTCAGGCACAAGTCTCTTCGGAGGCGTGGGTTCGAATCCCACTGCTGCCAAACGTGTAATGTTTCCTGCATCGAAGTCACATGCACTCATTGCCCGCAAAGGAAACAGCACAACAAGGCGTGAGCGTCTGCTTCGTGAAGTGTCGTAGAACAGTACGTGGTGCAACGGCAGGATTTGTAGGCGCCTTTTGCTCTCATCACTGCTGGCGTTCGTCTCCACGATATGCGTCCAGAGCATGCCGCTCTATAGCGTGCGAGAGTGGATTTTTTACAGTTGTCGTCAGTTAATCGTGGGTGGTTGCTGCGTTCGCTGGAGGAGCACTGGCGTTGTAATCCGGTGTAGTCTAGTGGCTAGGATACCTGGCTCTCACCCAGGAGGCCCGGGTTCGATTCCCGGTACCAGAAATGCGCGTTTTTGTTGCTCCTCTTATGCGACTTGTCTCGACTTGTCTCGACTGACGCTACGCTGACGCGTGCAGAAAGCCACGTTAAGTATGATTCGTGGCAACACCCGACGGCGAGAGAGATGCTGTGTCTGTCCACTTGTTATCGAGTCACATGTCTGTAGTCAAGAGGCTTGGAGGACTGCAAGACATTGCCACGGAGGTGAATGCAGCTAACCACTGTAGTTAGTGTCCCGACAGCGCAGGCACGTTCATCTGCTCGTATGCATGTGATGGAGACCGTGTCTGCCACTGCTGTGGCGTACACCTTGGCCTAGGCTTTGCTGTGTATCGACACTTGCATTCCAGCCAGCTGCTTTCGGGGGCGCCTCCGTGGCCGTGATCGTCTAGTGGTTAGGACATTGCGTTGTGGCCGCAATAACCCAGGTTCGAATCCTGGTCACGGCAATTTTGAAAGTTTTTCCTTGCTGCCGTTGCATTGACGATAGTGCACGAGTACTCGAAATCACAGTGCTTTCTTGGTTTTTCACTCGTGTTCCGCAGGCCGCAGTTTGTACTTGAGCTCACATATGTTTGTTACATGGAGCATTCTAGCTCCGCCTGACAGGTACAGCTACGATACTTTAGTGGTTACGGAAAGCCCAGGTTCGAAACCTGGTCACGGCACGAAAACGTCTCTTGATGCTGTCTCCTTAACTACGACAGCTACAGACAAGTGGCGTCGCTACCATATGGCGGGCACGGCATTTTCTTGTTGTGGGTGGCCTAAAGAGACGCTTCCAGTGGGAGAGCAGTGAAAATACATGGCACGGCGATTGCCAAGATACTTCCATTTCGAAGTGATCTTTGTAGTACAAAGGAAACGTTTTGCCGCCGCTCTTGCAAGGGTAACGTGGCCGAGCGGTCTAAGGCGCTGGTTTTAGGCACCAGTCTCTTCTGAGGCGTGGGTTCGAATCCCACCGTTGCCAATTTTGGCGTCTCATTTTTGTGCCGTTGCTGTGTGTTCTCGTGGAGTAGGACGCAGCTCATGTGACGCGCGTGTTGCGTAGGTAGCGTGGCCGAGCGGTCTCAGGCGCTGGTTTCAGGCACAAGTCTCTTCGGAGGCGTGGGTTCGAATCCCACTGCTGCCAAACGTGTAATGTTTCCTGCATCGAAGTCACATGCACTCATTGCCCGCAAAGGAAACAGCACAACAAGGCGTGAGCGTCTGCTTCGTGAAGTGTCGTAGAACAGTACGTGGTGCAACGGCAGGATTTGTAGGCGCCTTTTGCTCTCATCACTGCTGGCGTTCGTCTCCACGATATGCGTCCAGAGCATGCCGCTCTATAGCGTGCGAGAGTGGATTTTTTACAGTTGTCGTCAGTTAATCGTGGGTGGTTGCTGCGTTCGCTGGAGGAGCACTGGCGTTGTAATCCGGTGTAGTCTAGTGGCTAGGATACCTGGCTCTCACCCAGGAGTCCCGGGTTCGATTCCCGGTACCGGAAATGCGCGTTTTTGTTGCTCCTCTTATGCGACTTGTCTCGACTGACGCTACGCTGACGCGTGCAGAAAGCCACGTTAAGTATGATTCGTGGCAACACCCGACGGCGAGAGAGATGCTGTGTCTGTCCACTTGTTATCGAGTCACATGTCTGTAGTCAAGAGGCTTGGAGGACTGCAAGACATTGCCACGGAGGTGAATGCAGCTAACCACTGTAGTTAGTGTCCCGACAGCGCAGGCACGTTCATCTGCTCGTATGCATGTGATGGAGACCGTGTCTGCCACTGCTGTGGCGTACACCTTGGCCTAGGCTTTGCTGTGTATCGACACTTGCATTCCAGCCAGCTGCTTTCGGGGGCGCCTCCGTGGCCGTGATCGTCTAGTGGTTAGGACATTGCGTTGTGGCCGCAATAACCCAGGTTCGAATCCTGGTCACGGCAATTTTGAAAGTTTTTCCTTGCTGCCGTTGCATTGACGATAGTGCACGAGTACTCGAAATCACAGTGCTTTCTTGGTTTTTCACTCGTGTTCCGCAGGCCGCAGTTTGTACTTGAGCTCACATATGTTTGTTACATGGAGCATTCTAGCTCCGCCTGACAGGTACAGCTACGATACTTTAGTGGTTACGGAAAGCCCAGGTTCGAAACCTGGTCACGGCACGAAAACGTCTCTTGATGCTGTCTCCTTAACTACGACAGCTACAGACAAGTGGCGTCGCTACCATATGGCGGGCACGGCATTTTCTTGTTGTGGGTGGCCTAAAGAGACGCTTCCAGTGGGAGAGCAGTGAAAATACATGGCACGGCGATTGCCAAGATACTTCCATTTCGAAGTGATCTTTGTAGTACAAAGGGAACGTTTTGCCGCCGCTCTTGCAAGGGTAACGTGGCCGAGCGGTCTAAGGCGCTGGTTTTAGGCACCAGTCTCTCCTGAGGCGTGGGTTCGAATCCCACCGTTGCCAATTTTGGCGTCTCATTTTTGTGCCGTTGCTGTGTGTTCTCGTGGAGTAGGTCGCAGCTCATGTGACGCGCGTGTTGCGTAGGTAGCGTGGCCGAGCGGTCTCAGGCGCTGGTTTCAGGCACAAGTCTCTTCGGAGGCGTGGGTTCGAATCCCACTGCTGCCAAACGTGTAATGTTTCCTGCATCGAAGTCACATGCACTCATTGCCCGCAAAGGAAACAGCACAACAAGGCGTGAGCGTCTGCTTCGTGAAGTGTCGTAGAACAGTACGTGGTGCAACGGCAGGATTTGTAGGCGCCTTTTGCTCTCATCACTGCTGGCGTTCGTCTCCACGATATGCGTCCAGAGCATGCCGCTCTATAGCGTGCGAGAGTGGATTTTTTACAGTTGTCGTCAGTTAATCGTGGGTGGTTGCTGCGTTCGCTGGAGGAGCACTGGCGTTGTAATCCGGTGTAGTCTAGTGGCTAGGATACCTGGCTCTCACCCAGGAGTCCCGGGTTCGATTCCCGGTACCGGAAATGCGCGTTTTTGTTGCTCCTCTTATGCGACTTGTCTCGACTGACGCTACGCTGACGCGTGCAGAAAGCCACGTTAAGTATGATTCGTGGCAACACCCGACGGCGAGAGAGATGCTGTGTCTGTCCACTTGTTATCGAGTCACATGTCTGTAGTCAAGAGGCTTGGAGGACTGCAAGACATTGCCACGGAGGTGAATGCAGCTAACCACTGTAGTTAGTGTCCCGACAGCGCAGGCACGTTCATCTGCTCGTATGCATGTGATGGAGACCGTGTCTGCCACTGCTGTGGCGTACACCTTGGCCTAGGCTTTGCTGTGTATCGACACTTGCATTCCAGCCAGCTGCTTTCGGGGGCGCCTCCGTGGCCGTGATCGTCTAGTGGTTAGGACATTGCGTTGTGGCCGCAATAACCCAGGTTCGAATCCTGGTCACGGCAATTTTGAAAGTTTTTCCTTGCTGCCGTTGCATTGACGATAGTGCACGAGTACTCGAAATCACAGTGCTTTCTTGGTTTTTCACTCGTGTTCCGCAGGCCGCAGTTTGTACTTGAGCTCACATATGTTTGTTACATGGAGCATTCTAGCTCCGCCTGACAGGTACAGCTACGATACTTTAGTGGTTACGGAAAGCCCAGGTTCGAAACCTGGTCACGGCACGAAAACGTCTCTTGATGCTGTCTCCTTAACTACGACAGCTACAGACAAGTGGCGTCGCTACCATATGGCGGGCACGGCATTTTCTTGTTGTGGGTGGCCTAAAGAGACGCTTCCAGTGGGAGAGCAGTGAAAATACATGGCACGGCGATTGCCAAGATACTTCCATTTCGAAGTGATCTTTGTAGTACAAAGGAAACGTTTTGCCGCCGCTCTTGCAAGGGTAACGTGGCCGAGCGGTCTAAGGCGCTGGTTTTAGGCACCAGTCTCTTCTGAGGCGTGGGTTCGAATCCCACCGTTGCCAATTTTGGCGTCTCATTTTTGTGCCGTTGCTGTGTGTTCTCGTGGAGTAGGACGCAGCTCATGTGACGCGCGTGTTGCGTAGGTAGCGTGGCCGAGCGGTCTCAGGCGCTGGTTTCAGGCACAAGTCTCTTCGGAGGCGTGGGTTCGAATCCCACTGCTGCCAAACGTGTAATGTTTCCTGCATCGAAGTCACATGCACTCATTGCCCGCAAAGGAAACAGCACAACAAGGCGTGAGCGTCTGCTTCGTGAAGTGTCGTAGAACAGTACGTGGTGCAACGGCAGGATTTGTAGGCGCCTTTTGCTCTCATCACTGCTGGCGTTCGTCTCCACGATATGCGTCCAGAGCATGCCGCTCTATAGCGTGCGAGAGTGGATTTTTTACAGTTGTCGTCAGTTAATCGTGGGTGGTTGCTGCGTTCGCTGGAGGAGCACTGGCGTTGTAATCCGGTGTAGTCTAGTGGCTAGGATACCTGGCTCTCACCCAGGAGTCCCGGGTTCGATTCCCGGTACCGGAAATGCGCGTTTTTGTTGCTCCTCTTATGCGACTTGTCTCGACTGACGCTACGCTGACGCGTGCAGAAAGCCACGTTAAGTATGATTCGTGGCAACACCCGACGGCGAGAGAGATGCTGTGTCTGTCCACTTGTTATCGAGTCACATGTCTGTAGTCAAGAGGCTTGGAGGACTGCAAGACATTGCCACGGAGGTGAATGCAGCTAACCACTGTAGTTAGTGTCCCGACAGCGCAGGCACGTTCATCTGCTCGTATGCATGTGATGGAGACCGTGTCTGCCACTGCTGTGGCGTACACCTTGGCCTAGGCTTTGCTGTGTATCGACACTTGCATTCCAGCCAGCTGCTTTCGGGGGCGCCTCCGTGGCCGTGATCGTCTAGTGGTTAGGACATTGCGTTGTGGCCGCAATAACCCAGGTTCGAATCCTGGTCACGGCAATTTTGAAAGTTTTTCCTTGCTGCCGTTGCATTGACGATAGTGCACGAGTACTCGAAATCACAGTGCTTTCTTGGTTTTTCACTCGTGTTCCGCAGGCCGCAGTTTGTACTTGAGCTCACATATGTTTGTTACATGGAGCATTCTAGCTCCGCCTGACAGGTACAGCTACGATACTTTAGTGGTTACGGAAAGCCCAGGTTCGAAACCTGGTCACGGCACGAAAACGTCTCTTGATGCTGTCTCCTTAACTACGACAGCTACAGACAAGTGGCGTCGCTACCATATGGCGGGCACGGCATTTTCTTGTTGTGGGTGGCCTAAAGAGACGCTTCCAGTGGGAGAGCAGTGAAAATACATGGCACGGCGATTGCCAAGATACTTCCATTTCGAAGTGATCTTTGTAGTACAAAGGAAACGTTTTGCCGCCGCTCTTGCAAGGGTAACGTGGCCGAGCGGTCTAAGGCGCTGGTTTTAGGCACCAGTCTCTTCTGAGGCGTGGGTTCGAATCCCACCGTTGCCAATTTTGGCGTCTCATTTTTGTGCCGTTGCTGTGTGTTCTCGTGGAGTAGGACGCAGCTCATGTGACGCGCGTGTTGCGTAGGTAGCGTGGCCGAGCGGTCTCAGGCGCTGGTTTCAGGCACAAGTCTCTTCGGAGGCGTGGGTTCGAATCCCACTGCTGCCAAACGTGTAATGTTTCCTGCATCGAAGTCACATGCACTCATTGCCCGCAAAGGAAACAGCACAACAAGGCGTGAGCGTCTGCTTCGTGAAGTGTCGTAGAACAGTACGTGGTGCAACGGCAGGATTTGTAGGCGCCTTTTGCTCTCATCACTGCTGGCGTTCGTCTCCACGATATGCGTCCAGAGCATGCCGCTCTATAGCGTGCGAGAGTGGATTTTTTACAGTTGTCGTCAGTTAATCGTGGGTGGTTGCTGCGTTCGCTGGAGGAGCACTGGCGTTGTAATCCGGTGTAGTCTAGTGGCTAGGATACCTGGCTCTCACCCAGGAGTCCCGGGTTCGATTCCCGGTACCGGAAATGCGCGTTTTTGTTGCTCCTCTTATGCGACTTGTCTCGACTTTGCTCGACTGACGCTACGCTGACGCGTGCAGAAAGCCACGTTAAGTATGATTCGTGGCAACACCCGACGGCGAGAGAGATGCTGTGTCTGTCCACTTGTTATCGAGTCACATGTCTGTAGTCAAGAGGCTTGGAGGACTGCAAGACATTGCCACGGAGGTGAATGCAGCTAACCACTGTAGTTAGTGTCCCGACAGCGCAGGCACGTTCATCTGCTCGTATGCATGTGATGGAGACCGTGTCTGCCACTGCTGTGGCGTACACCTTGGCCTAGGCTTTGCTGTGTATCGACACTTGCATTCCAGCCAGCTGCTTTCGGGGGCGCCTCCGTGGCCGTGATCGTCTAGTGGTTAGGACATTGCGTTGTGGCCGCAATAACCCAGGTTCGAATCCTGGTCACGGCAATTTTGAAAGTTTTTCCTTGCTGCCGTTGCATTGACGATAGTGCACGAGTACTCGAAATCACAGTGCTTTCTTGGTTTTTCACTCGTGTTCCGCAGGCCGCAGTTTGTACTTGAGCTCACATATGTTTGTTACATGGAGCATTCTAGCTCCGCCTGACAGGTACAGCTACGATACTTTAGTGGTTACGGAAAGCCCAGGTTCGAAACCTGGTCACGGCACGAAAACGTCTCTTGATGCTGTCTCCTTAACTACGACAGCTACAGACAAGTGGCGTCGCTACCATATGGCGGGCACGGCATTTTCTTGTTGTGGGTGGCCTAAAGAGACGCTTCCAGTGGGAGAGCAGTGAAAATACATGGCACGGCGATTGCCAAGATACTTCCATTTCGAAGTGATCTTTGTAGTACAAAGGGAACGTTTTGCCGCCGCTCTTGCAAGGGTAACGTGGCCGAGCGGTCTAAGGCGCTGGTTTTAGGCACCAGTCTCTTCTGAGGCGTGGGTTCGAATCCCACCGTTGCCAATTTTGGCGTCTCATTTTTGTGCCGTTGCTGTGTGTTCTCGTGGAGTAGGTCGCAGCTCATGTGACGCGCGTGTTGCGTAGGTAGCGTGGCCGAGCGGTCTCAGGCGCTGGTTTCAGGCACAAGTCTCTTCGGAGGCGTGGGTTCGAATCCCACTGCTGCCAAACGTGTAATGTTTCCTGCATCGAAGTCACATGCACTCATTGCCCGCAAAGGAAACAGCACAACAAGGCGTGAGCGTCTGCTTCGTGAAGTGTCGTAGAACAGTACGTGGTGCAACGGCAGGATTTGTAGGCGCCTTTTGCTCTCATCACTGCTGGCGTTCGTCTCCACGATATGCGTCCAGAGCATGCCGCTCTATAGCGTGCGAGAGTGGATTTTTTACAGTTGTCGTCAGTTAATCGTGGGTGGTTGCTGCGTTCGCTGGAGGAGCACTGGCGTTGTAATCCGGTGTAGTCTAGTGGCTAGGATACCTGGCTCTCACCCAGGAGTCCCGGGTTCGATTCCCGGTACCGGAAATGCGCGTTTTTGTTGCTCCTCTTATGCGACTTGTCTCGACTGACGCTACGCTGACGCGTGCAGAAAGCCACGTTAAGTATGATTCGTGGCAACACCCGACGGCGAGAGAGATGCTGTGTCTGTCCACTTGTTATCGAGTCACATGTCTGTAGTCAAGAGGCTTGGAGGACTGCAAGACATTGCCACGGAGGTGAATGCAGCTAACCACTGTAGTTAGTGTCCCGACAGCGCAGGCACGTTCATCTGCTCGTATGCATGTGATGGAGACCGTGTCTGCCACTGCTGTGGCGTACACCTTGGCCTAGGCTTTGCTGTGTATCGACACTTGCATTCCAGCCAGCTGCTTTCGGGGGCGCCTCCGTGGCCGTGATCGTCTAGTGGTTAGGACATTGCGTTGTGGCCGCAATAACCCAGGTTCGAATCCTGGTCACGGCAATTTTGAAAGTTTTTCCTTGCTGCCGTTGCATTGACGATAGTGCACGAGTACTCGAAATCACAGTGCTTTCTTGGTTTTTCACTCGTGTTCCGCAGGCCGCAGTTTGTACTTGAGCTCACATATGTTTGTTACATGGAGCATTCTAGCTCCGCCTGACAGGTACAGCTACGATACTTTAGTGGTTACGGAAAGCCCAGGTTCGAAACCTGGTCACGGCACGAAAACGTCTCTTGATGCTGTCTCCTTAACTACGACAGCTACAGACAAGTGGCGTCGCTACCATATGGCGGGCACGGCATTTTCTTGTTGTGGGTGGCCTAAAGAGACGCTTCCAGTGGGAGAGCAGTGAAAATACATGGCACGGCGATTGCCAAGATACTTCCATTTCGAAGTGATCTTTGTAGTACAAAGGGAACGTTTTGCCGCCGCTCTTGCAAGGGTAACGTGGCCGAGCGGTCTAAGGCGCTGGTTTTAGGCACCAGTCTCTTCTGAGGCGTGGGTTCGAATCCCACCGTTGCCAATTTTGGCGTCTCATTTTTGTGCCGTTGCTGTGTGTTCTCGTGGAGTAGGTCGCAGCTCATGTGACGCGCGTGTTGCGTAGGTAGCGTGGCCGAGCGGTCTCAGGCGCTGGTTTCAGGCACAAGTCTCTTCGGAGGCGTGGGTTCGAATCCCACTGCTGCCAAACGTGTAATGTTTCCTGCATCGAAGTCACATGCACTCATTGCCCGCAAAGGAAACAGCACAACAAGGCGTGAGCGTCTGCTTCGTGAAGTGTCGTAGAACAGTACGTGGTGCAACGGCAGGATTTGTAGGCGCCTTTTGCTCTCATCACTGCTGGCGTTCGTCTCCACGATATGCGTCCAGAGCATGCCGCTCTATAGCGTGCGAGAGTGGATTTTTTACAGTTGTCGTCAGTTAATCGTGGGTGGTTGCTGCGTTCGCTGGAGGAGCACTGGCGTTGTAATCCGGTGTAGTCTAGTGGCTAGGATACCTGGCTCTCACCCAGGAGTCCCGGGTTCGATTCCCGGTACCGGAAATGCGCGTTTTTGTTGCTCCTCTTATGCGACTTGTCTCGACTGACGCTACGCTGACGCGTGCAGAAAGCCACGTTAAGTATGATTCGTGGCAACACCCGACGGCGAGAGAGATGCTGTGTCTGTCCACTTGTTATCGAGTCACATGTCTGTAGTCAAGAGGCTTGGAGGACTGCAAGACATTGCCACGGAGGTGAATGCAGCTAACCACTGTAGTTAGTGTCCCGACAGCGCAGGCACGTTCATCTGCTCGTATGCATGTGATGGAGACCGTGTCTGCCACTGCTGTGGCGTACACCTTGGCCTAGGCTTTGCTGTGTATCGACACTTGCATTCCAGCCAGCTGCTTTCGGGGGCGCCTCCGTGGCCGTGATCGTCTAGTGGTTAGGACATTGCGTTGTGGCCGCAATAACCCAGGTTCGAATCCTGGTCACGGCAATTTTGAAAGTTTTTCCTTGCTGCCGTTGCATTGACGATAGTGCACGAGTACTCGAAATCACAGTGCTTTCTTGGTTTTTCACTCGTGTTCCGCAGGCCGCAGTTTGTACTTGAGCTCACATATGTTTGTTACATGGAGCATTCTAGCTCCGCCTGACAGGTACAGCTACGATACTTTAGTGGTTACGGAAAGCCCAGGTTCGAAACCTGGTCACGGCACGAAAACGTCTCTTGATGCTGTCTCCTTAACTACGACAGCTACAGACAAGTGGCGTCGCTACCATATGGCGGGCACGGCATTTTCTTGTTGTGGGTGGCCTAAAGAGACGCTTCCAGTGGGAGAGCAGTGAAAATACATGGCACGGCGATTGCCAAGATACTTCCATTTCGAAGTGATCTTTGTAGTACAAAGGGAACGTTTTGCCGCCGCTCTTGCAAGGGTAACGTGGCCGAGCGGTCTAAGGCGCTGGTTTTAGGCACCAGTCTCTTCTGAGGCGTGGGTTCGAATCCCACCGTTGCCAATTTTGGCGTCTCATTTTTGTGCCGTTGCTGTGTGTTCTCGTGGAGTAGGTCGCAGCTCATGTGACGCGCGTGTTGCGTAGGTAGCGTGGCCGAGCGGTCTCAGGCGCTGGTTTCAGGCACAAGTCTCTTCGGAGGCGTGGGTTCGAATCCCACTGCTGCCAAACGTGTAATGTTTCCTGCATCGAAGTCACATGCACTCATTGCCCGCAAAGGAAACAGCACAACAAGGCGTGAGCGTCTGCTTCGTGAAGTGTCGTAGAACAGTACGTGGTGCAACGGCAGGATTTGTAGGCGCCTTTTGCTCTCATCACTGCTGGCGTTCGTCTCCACGATATGCGTCCAGAGCATGCCGCTCTATAGCGTGCGAGAGTGGATTTTTTACAGTTGTCGTCAGTTAATCGTGGGTGGTTGCTGCGTTCGCTGGAGGAGCACTGGCGTTGTAATCCGGTGTAGTCTAGTGGCTAGGATACCTGGCTCTCACCCAGGAGTCCCGGGTTCGATTCCCGGTACCGGAAATGCGCGTTTTTGTTGCTCCTCTTATGCGACTTGTCTCGACTTTGCTCGACTGACGCTACGCTGACGCGTGCAGAAAGCCACGTTAAGTATGATTCGTGGCAACACCCGACGGCGAGAGAGATGCTGTGTCTGTCCACTTGTTATCGAGTCACATGTCTGTAGTCAAGAGGCTTGGAGGACTGCAAGACATTGCCACGGAGGTGAATGCAGCTAACCACTGTAGTTAGTGTCCCGACAGCGCAGGCACGTTCATCTGCTCGTATGCATGTGATGGAGACCGTGTCTGCCACTGCTGTGGCGTACACCTTGGCCTAGGCTTTGCTGTGTATCGACACTTGCATTCCAGCCAGCTGCTTTCGGGGGCGCCTCCGTGGCCGTGATCGTCTAGTGGTTAGGACATTGCGTTGTGGCCGCAATAACCCAGGTTCGAATCCTGGTCACGGCAATTTTGAAAGTTTTTCCTTGCTGCCGTTGCATTGACGATAGTGCACGAGTACTCGAAATCACAGTGCTTTCTTGGTTTTTCACTCGTGTTCCGCAGGCCGCAGTTTGTACTTGAGCTCACATATGTTTGTTACATGGAGCATTCTAGCTCCGCCTGACAGGTACAGCTACGATACTTTAGTGGTTACGGAAAGCCCAGGTTCGAAACCTGGTCACGGCACGAAAACGTCTCTTGATGCTGTCTCCTTAACTACGACAGCTACAGACAAGTGGCGTCGCTACCATATGGCGGGCACGGCATTTTCTTGTTGTGGGTGGCCTAAAGAGACGCTTCCAGTGGGAGAGCAGTGAAAATACATGGCACGGCGATTGCCAAGATACTTCCATTTCGAAGTGATCTTTGTAGTACAAAGGGAACGTTTTGCCGCCGCTCTTGCAAGGGTAACGTGGCCGAGCGGTCTAAGGCGCTGGTTTTAGGCACCAGTCTCTTCTGAGGCGTGGGTTCGAATCCCACCGTTGCCAATTTTGGCGTCTCATTTTTGTGCCGTTGCTGTGTGTTCTCGTGGAGTAGGTCGCAGCTCATGTGACGCGCGTGTTGCGTAGGTAGCGTGGCCGAGCGGTCTCAGGCGCTGGTTTCAGGCACAAGTCTCTTCGGAGGCGTGGGTTCGAATCCCACTGCTGCCAAACGTGTAATGTTTCCTGCATCGAAGTCACATGCACTCATTGCCCGCAAAGGAAACAGCACAACAAGGCGTGAGCGTCTGCTTCGTGAAGTGTCGTAGAACAGTACGTGGTGCAACGGCAGGATTTGTAGGCGCCTTTTGCTCTCATCACTGCTGGCGTTCGTCTCCACGATATGCGTCCAGAGCATGCCGCTCTATAGCGTGCGAGAGTGGATTTTTTACAGTTGTCGTCAGTTAATCGTGGGTGGTTGCTGCGTTCGCTGGAGGAGCACTGGCGTTGTAATCCGGTGTAGTCTAGTGGCTAGGATGCCTGGCTCTCACCCAGGAGTCCCGGGTTCGATTCCCGGTACCGGAAATGCGCGTTTTTGTTGCTCCTCTTATGCGACTTGTCTCGACTGACGCTACGCTGACGCGTGCAGAAAGCCACGTTAAGTATGATTCGTGGCAACACCCGACGGCGAGAGAGATGCTGTGTCTGTCCACTTGTTATCGAGTCACATGTCTGTAGTCAAGAGGCTTGGAGGACTGCAAGACATTGCCACGGAGGTGAATGCAGCTAACCACTGTAGTTAGTGTCCCGACAGCGCAGGCACGTTCATCTGCTCGTATGCATGTGATGGAGACCGTGTCTGCCACTGCTGTGGCGTACACCTTGGCCTAGGCTTTGCTGTGTATCGACACTTGCATTCCAGCCAGCTGCTTTCGGGGGCGCCTCCGTGGCCGTGATCGTCTAGTGGTTAGGACATTGCGTTGTGGCCGCAATAACCCAGGTTCGAATCCTGGTCACGGCAATTTTGAAAGTTTTTCCTTGCTGCCGTTGCATTGACGATAGTGCACGAGTACTCGAAATCACAGTGCTTTCTTGGTTTTTCACTCGTGTTCCGCAGGCCGCAGTTTGTACTTGAGCTCACATATGTTTGTTACATGGAGCATTCTAGCTCCGCCTGACAGGTACAGCTACGATACTTTAGTGGTTACGGAAAGCCCAGGTTCGAAACCTGGTCACGGCACGAAAACGTCTCTTGATGCTGTCTCCTTAACTACGACAGCTACAGACAAGTGGCGTCGCTACCATATGGCGGGCACGGCATTTTCTTGTTGTGGGTGGCCTAAAGAGACGCTTCCAGTGGGAGAGCAGTGAAAATACATGGCACGGCGATTGCCAAGATACTTCCATTTCGAAGTGATCTTTGTAGTACAAAGGGAACGTTTTGCCGCCGCTCTTGCAAGGGTAACGTGGCCGAGCGGTCTAAGGCGCTGGTTTTAGGCACCAGTCTCTTCTGAGGCGTGGGTTCGAATCCCACCGTTGCCAATTTTGGCGTCTCATTTTTGTGCCGTTGCTGTGTGTTCTCGTGGAGTAGGACGCAGCTCATGTGACGCGCGTGTTGCGTAGGTAGCGTGGCCGAGCGGTCTCAGGCGCTGGTTTCAGGCACAAGTCTCTTCGGAGGCGTGGGTTCGAATCCCACTGCTGCCAAACGTGTAATGTTTCCTGCATCGAAGTCACATGCACTCATTGCCCGCAAAGGAAACAGCACAACAAGGCGTGAGCGTCTGCTTCGTGAAGTGTCGTAGAACAGTACGTGGTGCAACGGCAGGATTTGTAGGCGCCTTTTGCTCTCATCACTGCTGGCGTTCGTCTCCACGATATGCGTCCAGAGCATGCCGCTCTATAGCGTGCGAGAGTGGATTTTTTACAGTTGTCGTCAGTTAATCGTGGGTGGTTGCTGCGTTCGCTGGAGGAGCACTGGCGTTGTAATCCGGTGTAGTCTAGTGGCTAGGATACCTGGCTCTCACCCAGGAGTCCCGGGTTCGATTCCCGGTACCGGAAATGCGCGTTTTTGTTGCTCCTCTTATGCGACTTGTCTCGACTGACGCTACGCTGACGCGTGCAGAAAGCCACGTTAAGTATGATTCGTGGCAACACCCGACGGCGAGAGAGATGCTGTGTCTGTCCACTTGTTATCGAGTCACATGTCTGTAGTCAAGAGGCTTGGAGGACTGCAAGACATTGCCACGGAGGTGAATGCAGCTAACCACTGTAGTTAGTGTCCCGACAGCGCAGGCACGTTCATCTGCTCGTATGCATGTGATGGAGACCGTGTCTGCCACTGCTGTGGCGTACACCTTGGCCTAGGCTTTGCTGTGTATCGACACTTGCATTCCAGCCAGCTGCTTTCGGGGGCGCCTCCGTGGCCGTGATCGTCTAGTGGTTAGGACATTGCGTTGTGGCCGCAATAACCCAGGTTCGAATCCTGGTCACGGCAATTTTGAAAGTTTTTCCTTGCTGCCGTTGCATTGACGATAGTGCACGAGTACTCGAAATCACAGTGCTTTCTTGGTTTTTCACTCGTGTTCCGCAGGCCGCAGTTTGTACTTGAGCTCACATATGTTTGTTACATGGAGCATTCTAGCTCCGCCTGACAGGTACAGCTACGATACTTTAGTGGTTACGGAAAGCCCAGGTTCGAAACCTGGTCACGGCACGAAAACGTCTCTTGATGCTGTCTCCTTAACTACGACAGCTACAGACAAGTGGCGTCGCTACCATATGGCGGGCACGGCATTTTCTTGTTGTGGGTGGCCTAAAGAGACGCTTCCAGTGGGAGAGCAGTGAAAATACATGGCACGGCGATTGCCAAGATACTTCCATTTCGAAGTGATCTTTGTAGTACAAAGGGAACGTTTTGCCGCCGCTCTTGCAAGGGTAACGTGGCCGAGCGGTCTAAGGCGCTGGTTTTAGGCACCAGTCTCTTCTGAGGCGTGGGTTCGAATCCCACCGTTGCCAATTTTGGCGTCTCATTTTTGTGCCGTTGCTGTGTGTTCTCGTGGAGTAGGACGCAGCTCATGTGACGCGCGTGTTGCGTAGGTAGCGTGGCCGAGCGGTCTCAGGCGCTGGTTTCAGGCACAAGTCTCTTCGGAGGCGTGGGTTCGAATCCCACTGCTGCCAAACGTGTAATGTTTCCTGCATCGAAGTCACATGCACTCATTGCCCGCAAAGGAAACAGCACAACAAGGCGTGAGCGTCTGCTTCGTGAAGTGTCGTAGAACAGTACGTGGTGCAACGGCAGGATTTGTAGGCGCCTTTTGCTCTCATCACTGCTGGCGTTCGTCTCCACGATATGCGTCCAGAGCATGCCGCTCTATAGCGTGCGAGAGTGGATTTTTTACAGTTGTCGTCAGTTAATCGTGGGTGGTTGCTGCGTTCGCTGGAGGAGCACTGGCGTTGTAATCCGGTGTAGTCTAGTGGCTAGGATACCTGGCTCTCACCCAGGAGTCCCGGGTTCGATTCCCGGTACCGGAAATGCGCGTTTTTGTTGCTCCTCTTATGCGACTTGTCTCGACTTTGCTCGACTGACGCTACGCTGACGCGTGCAGAAAGCCACGTTAAGTATGATTCGTGGCAACACCCGACGGCGAGAGAGATGCTGTGTCTGTCCACTTGTTATCGAGTCACATGTCTGTAGTCAAGAGGCTTGGAGGACTGCAAGACATTGCCACGGAGGTGAATGCAGCTAACCACTGTAGTTAGTGTCCCGACAGCGCAGGCACGTTCATCTGCTCGTATGCATGTGATGGAGACCGTGTCTGCCACTGCTGTGGCGTACACCTTGGCCTAGGCTTTGCTGTGTATCGACACTTGCATTCCAGCCAGCTGCTTTCGGGGGCGCCTCCGTGGCCGTGATCGTCTAGTGGTTAGGACATTGCGTTGTGGCCGCAATAACCCAGGTTCGAATCCTGGTCACGGCAATTTTGAAAGTTTTTCCTTGCTGCCGTTGCATTGACGATAGTGCACGAGTACTCGAAATCACAGTGCTTTCTTGGTTTTTCACTCGTGTTCCGCAGGCCGCAGTTTGTACTTGAGCTCACATATGTTTGTTACATGGAGCATTCTAGCTCCGCCTGACAGGTACAGCTACGATACTTTAGTGGTTACGGAAAGCCCAGGTTCGAAACCTGGTCACGGCACGAAAACGTCTCTTGATGCTGTCTCCTTAACTACGACAGCTACAGACAAGTGGCGTCGCTACCATATGGCGGGCACGGCATTTTCTTGTTGTGGGTGGCCTAAAGAGACGCTTCCAGTGGGAGAGCAGTGAAAATACATGGCACGGCGATTGCCAAGATACTTCCATTTCGAAGTGATCTTTGTAGTACAAAGGAAACGTTTTGCCGCCGCTCTTGCAAGGGTAACGTGGCCGAGCGGTCTAAGGCGCTGGTTTTAGGCACCAGTCTCTTCTGAGGCGTGGGTTCGAATCCCACCGTTGCCAATTTTGGCGTCTCATTTTTGTGCCGTTGCTGTGTGTTCTCGTGGAGTAGGACGCAGCTCATGTGACGCGCGTGTTGCGTAGGTAGCGTGGCCGAGCGGTCTCAGGCGCTGGTTTCAGGCACAAGTCTCTTCGGAGGCGTGGGTTCGAATCCCACTGCTGCCAAACGTGTAATGTTTCCTGCATCGAAGTCACATGCACTCATTGCCCGCAAAGGAAACAGCACAACAAGGCGTGAGCGTCTGCTTCGTGAAGTGTCGTAGAACAGTACGTGGTGCAACGGCAGGATTTGTAGGCGCCTTTTGCTCTCATCACTGCTGGCGTTCGTCTCCACGATATGCGTCCAGAGCATGCCGCTCTATAGCGTGCGAGAGTGGATTTTTTACAGTTGTCGTCAGTTAATCGTGGGTGGTTGCTGCGTTCGCTGGAGGAGCACTGGCGTTGTAATCCGGTGTAGTCTAGTGGCTAGGATACCTGGCTCTCACCCAGGAGTCCCGGGTTCGATTCCCGGTACCGGAAATGCGCGTTTTTGTTGCTCCTCTTATGCGACTTGTCTCGACTTTGCTCGACTGACGCTACGCTGACGCGTGCAGAAAGCCACGTTAAGTATGATTCGTGGCAACACCCGACGGCGAGAGAGATGCTGTGTCTGTCCACTTGTTATCGAGTCACATGTCTGTAGTCAAGAGGCTTGGAGGACTGCAAGACATTGCCACGGAGGTGAATGCAGCTAACCACTGTAGTTAGTGTCCCGACAGCGCAGGCACGTTCATCTGCTCGTATGCATGTGATGGAGACCGTGTCTGCCACTGCTGTGGCGTACACCTTGGCCTAGGCTTTGCTGTGTATCGACACTTGCATTCCAGCCAGCTGCTTTCGGGGGCGCCTCCGTGGCCGTGATCGTCTAGTGGTTAGGACATTGCGTTGTGGCCGCAATAACCCAGGTTCGAATCCTGGTCACGGCAATTTTGAAAGTTTTTCCTTGCTGCCGTTGCATTGACGATAGTGCACGAGTACTCGAAATCACAGTGCTTTCTTGGTTTTTCACTCGTGTTCCGCAGGCCGCAGTTTGTACTTGAGCTCACATATGTTTGTTACATGGAGCATTCTAGCTCCGCCTGACAGGTACAGCTACGATACTTTAGTGGTTACGGAAAGCCCAGGTTCGAAACCTGGTCACGGCACGAAAACGTCTCTTGATGCTGTCTCCTTAACTACGACAGCTACAGACAAGTGGCGTCGCTACCATATGGCGGGCACGGCATTTTCTTGTTGTGGGTGGCCTAAAGAGACGCTTCCAGTGGGAGAGCAGTGAAAATACATGGCACGGCGATTGCCAAGATACTTCCATTTCGAAGTGATCTTTGTAGTACAAAGGAAACGTTTTGCCGCCGCTCTTGCAAGGGTAACGTGGCCGAGCGGTCTAAGGCGCTGGTTTTAGGCACCAGTCTCTTCTGAGGCGTGGGTTCGAATCCCACCGTTGCCAATTTTGGCGTCTCATTTTTGTGCCGTTGCTGTGTGTTCTCGTGGAGTAGGACGCAGCTCATGTGACGCGCGTGTTGCGTAGGTAGCGTGGCCGAGCGGTCTCAGGCGCTGGTTTCAGGCACAAGTCTCTTCGGAGGCGTGGGTTCGAATCCCACTGCTGCCAAACGTGTAATGTTTCCTGCATCGAAGTCACATGCACTCATTGCCCGCAAAGGAAACAGCACAACAAGGCGTGAGCGTCTGCTTCGTGAAGTGTCGTAGAACAGTACGTGGTGCAACGGCAGGATTTGTAGGCGCCTTTTGCTCTCATCACTGCTGGCGTTCGTCTCCACGATATGCGTCCAGAGCATGCCGCTCTATAGCGTGCGAGAGTGGATTTTTTACAGTTGTCGTCAGTTAATCGTGGGTGGTTGCTGCGTTCGCTGGAGGAGCACTGGCGTTGTAATCCGGTGTAGTCTAGTGGCTAGGATACCTGGCTCTCACCCAGGAGTCCCGGGTTCGATTCCCGGTACCGGAAATGCGCGTTTTTGTTGCTCCTCTTATGCGACTTGTCTCGACTGACGCTACGCTGACGCGTGCAGAAAGCCACGTTAAGTATGATTCGTGGCAACACCCGACGGCGAGAGAGATGCTGTGTCTGTCCACTTGTTATCGAGTCACATGTCTGTAGTCAAGAGGCTTGGAGGACTGCAAGACATTGCCACGGAGGTGAATGCAGCTAACCACTGTAGTTAGTGTCCCGACAGCGCAGGCACGTTCATCTGCTCGTATGCATGTGATGGAGACCGTGTCTGCCACTGCTGTGGCGTACACCTTGGCCTAGGCTTTGCTGTGTATCGACACTTGCATTCCAGCCAGCTGCTTTCGGGGGCGCCTCCGTGGCCGTGATCGTCTAGTGGTTAGGACATTGCGTTGTGGCCGCAATAACCCAGGTTCGAATCCTGGTCACGGCAATTTTGAAAGTTTTTCCTTGCTGCCGTTGCATTGACGATAGTGCACGAGTACTCGAAATCACAGTGCTTTCTTGGTTTTTCACTCGTGTTCCGCAGGCCGCAGTTTGTACTTGAGCTCACATATGTTTGTTACATGGAGCATTCTAGCTCCGCCTGACAGGTACAGCTACGATACTTTAGTGGTTACGGAAAGCCCAGGTTCGAAACCTGGTCACGGCACGAAAACGTCTCTTGATGCTGTCTCCTTAACTACGACAGCTACAGACAAGTGGCGTCGCTACCATATGGCGGGCACGGCATTTTCTTGTTGTGGGTGGCCTAAAGAGACGCTTCCAGTGGGAGAGCAGTGAAAATACATGGCACGGCGATTGCCAAGATACTTCCATTTCGAAGTGATCTTTGTAGTACAAAGGGAACGTTTTGCCGCCGCTCTTGCAAGGGTAACGTGGCCGAGCGGTCTAAGGCGCTGGTTTTAGGCACCAGTCTCTTCTGAGGCGTGGGTTCGAATCCCACCGTTGCCAATTTTGGCGTCTCATTTTTGTGCCGTTGCTGTGTGTTCTCGTGGAGTAGGACGCAGCTCATGTGACGCGCGTGTTGCGTAGGTAGCGTGGCCGAGCGGTCTCAGGCGCTGGTTTCAGGCACAAGTCTCTTCGGAGGCGTGGGTTCGAATCCCACTGCTGCCAAACGTGTAATGTTTCCTGCATCGAAGTCACATGCACTCATTGCCCGCAAAGGAAACAGCACAACAAGGCGTGAGCGTCTGCTTCGTGAAGTGTCGTAGAACAGTACGTGGTGCAACGGCAGGATTTGTAGGCGCCTTTTGCTCTCATCACTGCTGGCGTTCGTCTCCACGATATGCGTCCAGAGCATGCCGCTCTATAGCGTGCGAGAGTGGATTTTTTACAGTTGTCGTCAGTTAATCGTGGGTGGTTGCTGCGTTCGCTGGAGGAGCACTGGCGTTGTAATCCGGTGTAGTCTAGTGGCTAGGATACCTGGCTCTCACCCAGGAGTCCCGGGTTCGATTCCCGGTACCGGAAATGCGCGTTTTTGTTGCTCCTCTTATGCGACTTGTCTCGACTGACGCTACGCTGACGCGTGCAGAAAGCCACGTTAAGTATGATTCGTGGCAACACCCGACGGCGAGAGAGATGCTGTGTCTGTCCACTTGTTATCGAGTCACATGTCTGTAGTCAAGAGGCTTGGAGGACTGCAAGACATTGCCACGGAGGTGAATGCAGCTAACCACTGTAGTTAGTGTCCCGACAGCGCAGGCACGTTCATCTGCTCGTATGCATGTGATGGAGACCGTGTCTGCCACTGCTGTGGCGTACACCTTGGCCTAGGCTTTGCTGTGTATCGACACTTGCATTCCAGCCAGCTGCTTTCGGGGGCGCCTCCGTGGCCGTGATCGTCTAGTGGTTAGGACATTGCGTTGTGGCCGCAATAACCCAGGTTCGAATCCTGGTCACGGCAATTTTGAAAGTTTTTCCTTGCTGCCGTTGCATTGACGATAGTGCACGAGTACTCGAAATCACAGTGCTTTCTTGGTTTTTCACTCGTGTTCCGCAGGCCGCAGTTTGTACTTGAGCTCACATATGTTTGTTACATGGAGCATTCTAGCTCCGCCTGACAGGTACAGCTACGATACTTTAGTGGTTACGGAAAGCCCAGGTTCGAAACCTGGTCACGGCACGAAAACGTCTCTTGATGCTGTCTCCTTAACTACGACAGCTACAGACAAGTGGCGTCGCTACCATATGGCGGGCACGGCATTTTCTTGTTGTGGGTGGCCTAAAGAGACGCTTCCAGTGGGAGAGCAGTGAAAATACATGGCACGGCGATTGCCAAGATACTTCCATTTCGAAGTGATCTTTGTAGTACAAAGGGAACGTTTTGCCGCCGCTCTTGCAAGGGTAACGTGGCCGAGCGGTCTAAGGCGCTGGTTTTAGGCACCAGTCTCTTCTGAGGCGTGGGTTCGAATCCCACCGTTGCCAATTTTGGCGTCTCATTTTTGTGCCGTTGCTGTGTGTTCTCGTGGAGTAGGACGCAGCTCATGTGACGCGCGTGTTGCGTAGGTAGCGTGGCCGAGCGGTCTCAGGCGCTGGTTTCAGGCACAAGTCTCTTCGGAGGCGTGGGTTCGAATCCCACTGCTGCCAAACGTGTAATGTTTCCTGCATCGAAGTCACATGCACTCATTGCCCGCAAAGGAAACAGCACAACAAGGCGTGAGCGTCTGCTTCGTGAAGTGTCGTAGAACAGTACGTGGTGCAACGGCAGGATTTGTAGGCGCCTTTTGCTCTCATCACTGCTGGCGTTCGTCTCCACGATATGCGTCCAGAGCATGCCGCTCTATAGCGTGCGAGAGTGGATTTTTTACAGTTGTCGTCAGTTAATCGTGGGTGGTTGCTGCGTTCGCTGGAGGAGCACTGGCGTTGTAATCCGGTGTAGTCTAGTGGCTAGGATACCTGGCTCTCACCCAGGAGTCCCGGGTTCGATTCCCGGTACCGGAAATGCGCGTTTTTGTTGCTCCTCTTATGCGACTTGTCTCGACTTTGCTCGACTGACGCTACGCTGACGCGTGCAGAAAGCCACGTTAAGTATGATTCGTGGCAACACCCGACGGCGAGAGAGATGCTGTGTCTGTCCACTTGTTATCGAGTCACATGTCTGTAGTCAAGAGGCTTGGAGGACTGCAAGACATTGCCACGGAGGTGAATGCAGCTAACCACTGTAGTTAGTGTCCCGACAGCGCAGGCACGTTCATCTGCTCGTATGCATGTGATGGAGACCGTGTCTGCCACTGCTGTGGCGTACACCTTGGCCTAGGCTTTGCTGTGTATCGACACTTGCATTCCAGCCAGCTGCTTTCGGGGGCGCCTCCGTGGCCGTGATCGTCTAGTGGTTAGGACATTGCGTTGTGGCCGCAATAACCCAGGTTCGAATCCTGGTCACGGCAATTTTGAAAGTTTTTCCTTGCTGCCGTTGCATTGACGATAGTGCACGAGTACTCGAAATCACAGTGCTTTCTTGGTTTTTCACTCGTGTTCCGCAGGCCGCAGTTTGTACTTGAGCTCACATATGTTTGTTACATGGAGCATTCTAGCTCCGCCTGACAGGTACAGCTACGATACTTTAGTGGTTACGGAAAGCCCAGGTTCGAAACCTGGTCACGGCACGAAAACGTCTCTTGATGCTGTCTCCTTAACTACGACAGCTACAGACAAGTGGCGTCGCTACCATATGGCGGGCACGGCATTTTCTTGTTGTGGGTGGCCTAAAGAGACGCTTCCAGTGGGAGAGCAGTGAAAATACATGGCACGGCGATTGCCAAGATACTTCCATTTCGAAGTGATCTTTGTAGTACAAAGGAAACGTTTTGCCGCCGCTCTTGCAAGGGTAACGTGGCCGAGCGGTCTAAGGCGCTGGTTTTAGGCACCAGTCTCTTCTGAGGCGTGGGTTCGAATCCCACCGTTGCCAATTTTGGCGTCTCATTTTTGTGCCGTTGCTGTGTGTTCTCGTGGAGTAGGACGCAGCTCATGTGACGCGCGTGTTGCGTAGGTAGCGTGGCCGAGCGGTCTCAGGCGCTGGTTTCAGGCACAAGTCTCTTCGGAGGCGTGGGTTCGAATCCCACTGCTGCCAAACGTGTAATGTTTCCTGCATCGAAGTCACATGCACTCATTGCCCGCAAAGGAAACAGCACAACAAGGCGTGAGCGTCTGCTTCGTGAAGTGTCGTAGAACAGTACGTGGTGCAACGGCAGGATTTGTAGGCGCCTTTTGCTCTCATCACTGCTGGCGTTCGTCTCCACGATATGCGTCCAGAGCATGCCGCTCTATAGCGTGCGAGAGTGGATTTTTTACAGTTGTCGTCAGTTAATCGTGGGTGGTTGCTGCGTTCGCTGGAGGAGCACTGGCGTTGTAATCCGGTGTAGTCTAGTGGCTAGGATACCTGGCTCTCACCCAGGAGTCCCGGGTTCGATTCCCGGTACCGGAAATGCGCGTTTTTGTTGCTCCTCTTATGCGACTTGTCTCGACTTTGCTCGACTGACGCTACGCTGACGCGTGCAGAAAGCCACGTTAAGTATGATTCGTGGCAACACCCGACGGCGAGAGAGATGCTGTGTCTGTCCACTTGTTATCGAGTCACATGTCTGTAGTCAAGAGGCTTGGAGGACTGCAAGACATTGCCACGGAGGTGAATGCAGCTAACCACTGTAGTTAGTGTCCCGACAGCGCAGGCACGTTCATCTGCTCGTATGCATGTGATGGAGACCGTGTCTGCCACTGCTGTGGCGTACACCTTGGCCTAGGCTTTGCTGTGTATCGACACTTGCATTCCAGCCAGCTGCTTTCGGGGGCGCCTCCGTGGCCGTGATCGTCTAGTGGTTAGGACATTGCGTTGTGGCCGCAATAACCCAGGTTCGAATCCTGGTCACGGCAATTTTGAAAGTTTTTCCTTGCTGCCGTTGCATTGACGATAGTGCACGAGTACTCGAAATCACAGTGCTTTCTTGGTTTTTCACTCGTGTTCCGCAGGCCGCAGTTTGTACTTGAGCTCACATATGTTTGTTACATGGAGCATTCTAGCTCCGCCTGACAGGTACAGCTACGATACTTTAGTGGTTACGGAAAGCCCAGGTTCGAAACCTGGTCACGGCACGAAAACGTCTCTTGATGCTGTCTCCTTAACTACGACAGCTACAGACAAGTGGCGTCGCTACCATATGGCGGGCACGGCATTTTCTTGTTGTGGGTGGCCTAAAGAGACGCTTCCAGTGGGAGAGCAGTGAAAATACATGGCACGGCGATTGCCAAGATACTTCCATTTCGAAGTGATCTTTGTAGTACAAAGGAAACGTTTTGCCGCCGCTCTTGCAAGGGTAACGTGGCCGAGCGGTCTAAGGCGCTGGTTTTAGGCACCAGTCTCTTCTGAGGCGTGGGTTCGAATCCCACCGTTGCCAATTTTGGCGTCTCATTTTTGTGCCGTTGCTGTGTGTTCTCGTGGAGTAGGACGCAGCTCATGTGACGCGCGTGTTGCGTAGGTAGCGTGGCCGAGCGGTCTCAGGCGCTGGTTTCAGGCACAAGTCTCTTCGGAGGCGTGGGTTCGAATCCCACTGCTGCCAAACGTGTAATGTTTCCTGCATCGAAGTCACATGCACTCATTGCCCGCAAAGGAAACAGCACAACAAGGCGTGAGCGTCTGCTTCGTGAAGTGTCGTAGAACAGTACGTGGTGCAACGGCAGGATTTGTAGGCGCCTTTTGCTCTCATCACTGCTGGCGTTCGTCTCCACGATATGCGTCCAGAGCATGCCGCTCTATAGCGTGCGAGAGTGGATTTTTTACAGTTGTCGTCAGTTAATCGTGGGTGGTTGCTGCGTTCGCTGGAGGAGCACTGGCGTTGTAATCCGGTGTAGTCTAGTGGCTAGGATACCTGGCTCTCACCCAGGAGTCCCGGGTTCGATTCCCGGTACCGGAAATGCGCGTTTTTGTTGCTCCTCTTATGCGACTTGTCTCGACTTTGCTCGACTGACGCTACGCTGACGCGTGCAGAAAGCCACGTTAAGTATGATTCGTGGCAACACCCGACGGCGAGAGAGATGCTGTGTCTGTCCACTTGTTATCGAGTCACATGTCTGTAGTCAAGAGGCTTGGAGGACTGCAAGACATTGCCACGGAGGTGAATGCAGCTAACCACTGTAGTTAGTGTCCCGACAGCGCAGGCACGTTCATCTGCTCGTATGCATGTGATGGAGACCGTGTCTGCCACTGCTGTGGCGTACACCTTGGCCTAGGCTTTGCTGTGTATCGACACTTGCATTCCAGCCAGCTGCTTTCGGGGGCGCCTCCGTGGCCGTGATCGTCTAGTGGTTAGGACATTGCGTTGTGGCCGCAATAACCCAGGTTCGAATCCTGGTCACGGCAATTTTGAAAGTTTTTCCTTGCTGCCGTTGCATTGACGATAGTGCACGAGTACTCGAAATCACAGTGCTTTCTTGGTTTTTCACTCGTGTTCCGCAGGCCGCAGTTTGTACTTGAGCTCACATATGTTTGTTACATGGAGCATTCTAGCTCCGCCTGACAGGTACAGCTACGATACTTTAGTGGTTACGGAAAGCCCAGGTTCGAAACCTGGTCACGGCACGAAAACGTCTCTTGATGCTGTCTCCTTAACTACGACAGCTACAGACAAGTGGCGTCGCTACCATATGGCGGGCACGGCATTTTCTTGTTGTGGGTGGCCTAAAGAGACGCTTCCAGTGGGAGAGCAGTGAAAATACATGGCACGGCGATTGCCAAGATACTTCCATTTCGAAGTGATCTTTGTAGTACAAAGGGAACGTTTTGCCGCCGCTCTTGCAAGGGTAACGTGGCCGAGCGGTCTAAGGCGCTGGTTTTAGGCACCAGTCTCTTCTGAGGCGTGGGTTCGAATCCCACCGTTGCCAATTTTGGCGTCTCATTTTTGTGCCGTTGCTGTGTGTTCTCGTGGAGTAGGTCGCAGCTCATGTGACGCGCGTGTTGCGTAGGTAGCGTGGCCGAGCGGTCTCAGGCGCTGGTTTCAGGCACAAGTCTCTTCGGAGGCGTGGGTTCGAATCCCACTGCTGCCAAACGTGTAATGTTTCCTGCATCGAAGTCACATGCACTCATTGCCCGCAAAGGAAACAGCACAACAAGGCGTGAGCGTCTGCTTCGTGAAGTGTCGTAGAACAGTACGTGGTGCAACGGCAGGATTTGTAGGCGCCTTTTGCTCTCATCACTGCTGGCGTTCGTCTCCACGATATGCGTCCAGAGCATGCCGCTCTATAGCGTGCGAGAGTGGATTTTTTACAGTTGTCGTCAGTTAATCGTGGGTGGTTGCTGCGTTCGCTGGAGGAGCACTGGCGTTGTAATCCGGTGTAGTCTAGTGGCTAGGATACCTGGCTCTCACCCAGGAGTCCCGGGTTCGATTCCCGGTACCGGAAATGCGCGTTTTTGTTGCTCCTCTTATGCGACTTGTCTCGACTGACGCTACGCTGACGCGTGCAGAAAGCCACGTTAAGTATGATTCGTGGCAACACCCGACGGCGAGAGAGATGCTGTGTCTGTCCACTTGTTATCGAGTCACATGTCTGTAGT